>NW_027466166.1:227500-407500 GCF_046127955.1 Nelusetta ayraudi
TCGAGGGTGCTATACCTGTAAGGTCCTAAGTATGCGTGTGCGTGTGTGTCTGCGCTTGTTTATCCAGCCCAAAACAAGAGCGCATGTGATTTATTTCACCTAACAGCCAGTTAAAACATCCAGAAGGCTCTGTGCAAGCACACGCCACTCAAGACCTTTAATACCTCTTGACCCTGACTGTCTATACATTTCGTTTTTCTATACATTTACTCATAAAGTCGCAGAGCTACAGTCTGGAGAGATTCCAATAACATGTCAAGGGGGGGGCCTGCTAAAATGAAAAGGTCTACACTGACCAAGCATTTAAAAAAAAAAAAAAAAAAAGAGCACAAAGTGAAATTTTGTCAGTGCGAAGAGCGCCGCTGCTCAAATTTCAATTTTTTTTAATGTTTCTATAATTCAGGTGAGAATTAAAACTCTTACAGACTGAAGGTGCAGTAGGTAACTGACATCTGACGATATGCAAGTCTGGCAACTGAATCATGTGCTTGTTGGCAGCGGCTTGAAATGATTTATTCAGACACGGGTGCTATGTCTGGATAGTTCTGCACACACGATGTGGAGTCAGAGACTTGTCTGATTAAAACCAATGACAACCAACATCATTCTAAAAATAAAGAAATAAATTAAATTTAAAAAAAAAAAAGATGGATGTGACAGTGATGTGACAGTATAAGGCATCAATGAGATCTCAAGCGGTGCAGTCTGTGTAGGTCTTAACAAAATGCAAAAGAAATAAATGACAAACTTTGAGTGAAGCAATCAGAGCAAAATCCCCTGCAGACCCCTTCAGTCAAAATCTCCCTCATACACTGGAAAAGTGCTCTGGGGCGCAAGTAAGACTATTTTATGGAGATCGATGAAGCGAGCAATGAGGAAAACTTCTGTATCCGACGTGGCTGCGTCCCATTCCTGCTCTCAAAGTGACTCATTCCGTTTTATCAACATTCCCATACACTACATATTCAATTCTTGTAAAAGCTGGAGACCAAAGACGGAATGAGCGCGTTTATTGGGAAGTGTGTCTTGGACGGTTTCCTGGGACTTTATGAAAGTTTCCAGTTGTGGTGAGAGCTGTTATTTTAAGTTAACGTTATAATGTCGTAGGTTTCTGTTAGAAAAAATTGCAACGTTACATGGAAAGGAATCAGTGAGGATAATAAAATAAACAGAAAAACAGAAAGATGATAAAAAAGAAGAATTAGTGAATTGACTATTTGTTTCTTATTCATTTTGTTACACTCAGACGGCATCGCTCGTTAGCTCCGTTTGTTTCGCATCTTTATGCTGAACTTAAATAACGTAGAAGTGTCTCTAAGCTCCCAGGGAAAGGTGTGATTCCATAAAAAAACAGTTCCTTCAGCAGGAAAAACAAAAATATAGCGAGAGGAAACTATTCTGACAGAGTGTAAACCTGGAAATTGTATAACGGAGTGTTTCTCCGAGCATAATCCACAGGAAACATATTAAGTCATCAAAGGATGCAAAATGCTGCCAAGAAGCAGCTGTTCTTTTATGACTCTGCTGCCAGTAAAAAGGATTTCAACCCAAGTTGCCCAATTAAGATGCGCCATTCATTTCTGCCTTTGTGTCAGCGTGGTCATCTTCCACACGCCTGCGTGCCTGAGTGGGGTGTTCACGGCAAAATGATGGCACGGGAAGAGAAGCAAACTCAGACTCATTCTTGCAAGACCACCAGAACTGTAAGACAAGAGTTTTATTGTGGGGAAAATCTGAAATATGACGCTGAGGGAACTTGTAAGGGGGGGAAATTAGATTATTGAAAGCGGCAAGACGGAGAGCGCTGAGGTGCAAATGAAAGAATTCAAAGTTGGAAAGGGGGGGGGAGCAAAGCATCTCGCTGTGCTACACCCCGCCCCCCCCTCCCACATCTGCTGGATCTGATACGGGGATACATTAGGTTAGCGCTGGAGGTCCCGCAGCGGCTATTACCTGACTAACTCAACACGGCGGCGCTGCCAGCTCGCCAGACACACGCACGCACGCAGCCCCTGCAGAGCACAGAGCGGCTCCTGTTAGCAGCACCCTGCTGCTGCTGTGCGTGTCAGCTGGCACGGGTGAAGGCAGCGCGTGCTCGCCGGCGGACTCAGAGCTCCGTTTATCAAGCGGCTCTCTGATTAACGGCTCGTCACAGATCATCAGGTTCTGGTTTGGCCAGCCACAGACAAAGATACGGGTCTTTGAGTTGAGACGAGACACACGCATCCATTTTCTATTGTTGCTGTTGACGAAGAGGCAAACAACCAGGTTGTCCACGCCGACGTTCACACCACGTGCGAACCAGAGTTTGAAATCAGCCTGAAAAGCTTTCTAAATGCTGAGCACAACCAAAGGAAAATGAAAAAATCTTTCATCGCAACAGGAACATAAATAATGTTGTCAAAAAAGTGCAACCGCCGCTTCTTGACCAAACATTTATATCTTCCACCCCCGCGTCATCGCCTGGCCTTTATATCCACCTGACGCACACAAGGCGCCCTCTCAAGACAGGAAAAACAAATACTCAACATTTTTAGCAATTCAATAAGCAGAATACACGTCCACTATAAACTAAGATACTAGTCATACGAAAGTCATTAGCCTGCTATAATTTAACGGCTGTAACACCTCTATCAAGAACAATATTGGGTGTACCCAAACACTCCTATTTTTCTTTTTAACTCGACCATCACCAGGACATCATCGATTGAGGATGCCGTCGACTCCATTGTTTCTGTCGGCGCGAAAGAAAGAGCCCCAAAACCTGTATTCGTTTAGTGAATTTTATCCGCAAATTTTCTTCGCGGTTGGTGTGTACACAAAAAATTCGCCGGCAAAATATTCACGTTTTTGCGTCACTTATTCAAGTCGCTTGGCCTATTTCCTGGTGTGTAAGGACCTTTAGGCGCAGGTCTTTTGGAGCAGGACGAAGCCAGAGAACCGGGAGAGAAGCCCAGCAGACACAGGGAACCCTCTCTGTACTAATAGCTCACCGCTCGGTCAATGTGTGTGAGGAGCTGCTGGACGAACCCCCTCAGCCTGCCCAGGTGCAGGCAGGTGTCTCTCTGCGATTCAGCGCTGTGAGTTTCACCCCAGGCCACTGCTTTGTCCAGCCAGAACTGCATCTCCTCCACGGTCAGAGGACGCTGAGGCTCTGACGTCTGTCCAGGCTGCAGAGACATCCTGCTGCTACTGCTGCTGCTCAGCAGAGAATCCTACCTGAGACAGAGAGAAGGAGCAGTTCTCAGTCAAGGGCACACACCAGTGAACATGTCTTCAGGTTGTAATCATCTCTTGATGGCAATTCTGTGCAATCAGGCAATTTTCAACAAAAGCGGGCCAACTCTACTCAACAACGGCCGCTTGCTTCTCTCAGCTGCGGCTCAGTTGGGAGGGCGGGCCGAGAGTTGACGGGTTGACGGTTCAAATCCCGGCTCCCACTGTCCGCACGTTGAAGTGTCCTTGGGCAAGAAACTGAACCCTCGATTGCTCCCAATGGGGCTGGCAGCGCCTTGCATGGCAGCAGCCACCCATTGGTGTACGAGTGTGTGAGTGAATGGGTGACTGAGAGGCCATTGTACAGCGCTGTGGGCTACCGTGAAGGTGCTGGAAAGCGCTGTGTAAGTGCCGTCCATTTACTCTCTTAACAAGAGAGTTCCTAGACACAATCAAGACAAAGATGTGGCTCCTCCTTACAATGTTGCTCGCTGTGGTAATGAGAAAAGAGCGAGCAGTGGTGCAGCGCGGAGGGGGGGGGGGTCATTAATGAGCAGCAAGCGACAGCTGTAAACAACGCAAGATTTATTTCCAAAGTTACTTACGCTGGCAAGGACTGAATTCAATAAAGCCTGTCGCAGGGAAAGGAACGCCGCACTTGGATTACAAAAGTATTTAACAATGCTGCAGCCTCTAAAACATCCACAAAACATGAGGCGTTAACACCAGCCTGCAGCTGCGACTGGCTGTTTCCCATCCTGCACTTGTGTGGCACGCCGCACCAAACCCCCGCTCTTCTTTTTGTCGATGCAAGGTGGCTGGCGCCATGAGAATCAAACTGAAGGAAGAATTTCAGGATAGCGTAGCGCCGATCCGGACGTGTTCTTCGTACCGGGCCCTCAGGATGTAAGATTGGATGATGAAGGCCTCTCCCACACATAAAGAGGCCTACCGGGAAGTAAACATTTTTCCTTTTTTAACGATGGACGGAAAAGGCGTGGGGGGGCTCACCATAAGAGCTTGTGAGTGAGGATGTTATGTGCTCTGCGTATGGCTTTAGAAAGGTGTGTGTGTGCGTTATAATCAAAGGTCTGTGTTAGACACCACAGGGTTGTGTTTTATGATCACCTCGCTGCAGACGATTTGTTTTATGCTTCGCCATCATCTCGGCTGGAAAGCCCCTCCGTCTCGCTCGCGTGAATTTACAAATACGTGTTACAGGAAGTGAAAAGGCCCGGCTAAATTGGGAACAAACGACTTGTTGACTCGGTTTTCAGCAAAGCAGAGGTGGAAATGAACTACAGGTGGGATACTGAGTCTCAAACATAACTTCTACGGCACACAGTTATATGTAGATACTGTAGATAAAGTTTTATGGGTAAACACATGTCACGGCCGCGAAGGGAAAAAAAAAAAAAGAAAAAAAAAAAAAAAGCAACCCTGAGAGCCAAGGTGCACATAAATGTCGTTGACAGCAGTTCTGGGGTTGGCTGAACATTCTGGAGCAGGAATAAGATTTGACTGCTCAAATATTATTTTTGAAGATTTGTTAAGCTAAGCTTGTGGACTTTGGGTAAGAGTGAGTTTGCTGTTCCAATTAGTGGACTGTTGACATTATTTCTGTATAATCAAATCAGTTAAACGTCACTTTTTACATATTTACTTTAATAAAAAAAAAAGAAAAAAAAATCATATTTCAAGACCTTGATGTCAGATTTGTCTTTATAGTATTTTATTATGAGCACTGTGTCATTTTAAAACAAAGATAAAGACAGTCATAAAGTGTTTCATTTTTATCAGGACCTCCAGGGTTTCTTTGGTTTTGCACTTTTCTGGCGGACAAGTACATTATGTCAAGTGGGCCAATCAGATTTCCAGACATGGAAACACACTTTTTGAATATGTATCAGAGTGATCCTATGAGAAGCTACAACCTATAACCATGCTAATAGCATGACATTAAAATAGTTGCAGAATATTGTTTTGCTTCTTTGTTGCTTTTTTTTTAAGCATTAAAGATTAAGAATAATTTATGGAAAATTGATATCACTTACATTGTAACAAAAAAAAAGAAAGAAAGAAACAATCGAAAGTCTCGTTGTACTCAATCGAATAATCCAAAATTGCCTCAAACATCCTTTAATGAAATAAAATAAACTATCCCCTCCACATGACAGTGTACCTGTGCACTTACTGGGCTGCACTAGAAAAACACTGAGCTGTAACCACCCTAGCCAACCACAGGATGTCACCGTTTCCCCCGATATATTTTAGTTATACGTGACGAAAGTCACGTATAACTGTCTAAGTCATAAACTCAGACTGCTTTGGGAGTCTACACACAATCACTGTCATTACAACGTCTCTTTCGACCTACCTGAGAGGACCGCCTGTTCCGATTTAGCTCTAAGCAAGCTAGCAAATTATGAATAATGTTGCTCGAGATATTGGTATAATTTCGACTTACGTGTAAAAGAGAAGTGCGGGTATCAAGCTGCAAACCCGGCAAAGCAAATTTCAGCTCTGCCCTTCACTTCATGCCAACTTCAGACACGTACAGGCGCTTTTCATGCAGCGATGTTGTCACTCAACCGAAGTTCCCTCTTCCCTCGGAGTTCCGGGTTCGGCCGGCTGCTATTGGCCAAGAGGCGCGTCATCCGTACACTCCCATCATTACGTGTCCTCGCCGCAGTTCTTGCTGGGAAATGAAGTCATCCGGCTGTACTCCGACGAGGACTTCCCTAAAAAAAAACAAATGTTTCTCCCTGCAATATTTCTTAAACATATGAATACACTTTTTTGAAATACATTACTTCAGAAATTTTGGAGAAACCTCAATTAAAAAAAAATAAAAAAATAAAAAAATCACAAATGAAATAGAAAGACAGAAAATAGAATACAAACGTTTTAACTGAAGAAAAGCAAGCTTTTTCAAAAATTTCATGAATGTTCCTAAAATATTAATTGTTAATTAACATTTAAAAGTAAACAAATTGTCTTATAGAACGTAGAATATAATTACCTTAAGACATAAATTAATCCAATAAATACAAGTTAATTCAAGAGTTTCTGAGAAAAACCCAAAAAATTATTTTTGGCTCAATTGGAGTTAAAATGGATTTTCCCTTTGGCCGGACAAAAAAGACGATTAAAATATAAACTATTGCTGAAGCAGATTTTTTTTTTTTTTTTTTCTTTTGAAAACAGAATTGAACTGCTCCATTAGCAGTGCAATGGTTCCAAGGTCTGGCAAGTCCTTGCAGCCATGTGCCTGGAAGTGAGTGCATGTGTGGACAGTATGATTTTTGGAAAATTTACACTCTCTTTCCACATATGCATAGCTACGTTCTCATCAGGGTTTACAGGCCATAGGGTGAAGCAGAGTACACACCATAGTCAAGAACTCAGGGGTCCGGAGCACGTCCCCCTGGAGCCCAAAGCAAACTTTGAAAGGTTCTCGCCCTGCGTGGCTCAAACTGACAAATCACCCAGAGGCTCCAGTCAGGCCCTGAGCAGCCCAACGCTGCACCAGGAAATGGTTGTTTAAACACACGTCATGTCGTGTGTGTGACTTAGTGCATGTGTGTGTTTTGCTTGCTGGCACACGTGCCTGCATTAGATTATATGCATGTGAAGTGCGAGCATAAAACTGCACACAGATATATTTCGCTCAGACAAACACCCTCTGTGCCTGCATCCTCCCTGCGCGTGAAGCCAAGTGTATAGTCAAATATGGTGGTGGCTGTAGCTGTGCCTATATAGCCTGCCACTCTAAAAGCTCCTAACATACACAAACCCTGCTATGGACTTAATGCATTCAGAGTATAAATGTTACAGTGATGTAGTGCCGTCTGTAAAAATGTGGGGATGAGAAGCAGTGGAGGAGCTGCACGTCCAACATCAGAATATCTGTGGTCGGAAAGCCCTGGCTTGCGGCTGTGTGTGTGTGTGTGCGTGTCCGTGTGTGTGTGTGTGTGTGTGTGTGTGTGTGTGCATGTGTGTACACAGGTGGACATTTTTTCCTTTCATAGTTTGGTGCCTGTCGTCAGCTACCCAAGGAAACATGGAAACTGTTTGAACAAACATCAGTCGGTGCATTTTTAATTGAAATATATTTCATGATATTTTCTTGAACTGTACCAGCGGGCTGGCGTTTCACAGTCCAAATATTCTCCCTCATTCGGAATTGAAAAGAAAAAAAAAAAAAAAACTTTTTCCACTTTTTCCTTTATGGCTGACTGGCATTAATTTGTGATAGTTACTTTGCGTTTCCACAACTTTGAAATGTGTGCGCTTAAAATTTAGCTTCGTGGCACATACACATAATGGCAAACGCGCATAAACAACATCACCCCCGACAGTTAACACCTGAGGGATGCAGAAGATTATATTTTTAGTTGTTGGACCAAGTTTACTGTCAGCTCCCTGACTTACTTCAGATCGACGTGTATAAACTTGGGCTGGGTCTCTCAAGCGGCTGTGTGTGTGTGTGTGTGTGTGTGTGTGTGTGTGTGTGTGTGTGTGTGTCTTGTGTCTTGTAAAAACATCAGTATATGGGTTTGGAACAAAGTTCTTGGCATAAAAAAGACGGAGAAGGAACCATGGCACGGACTTGAGAGCGTGGTTGGATGCCCAAAATGGAAACCCACACACTGATTTTTATTTATTTTTTATTTTTTGTGCCTGTTTTTATGAGTGTCTGTGTGTGTGTATTTGCCATGCGCTGGCTTTGCCGTATGGTGCACACTGGGAGAGATGGAGTGTAAACCACAGGTGTTTTTGCTGTACTGCTACTCTGTGATTATGACAAAGCCAGGAGACGGGTTGTCATAGAGTGAGGCAGCAGTTCATCCATATGTCTCCGTGTGTGAGTGCATGGGACAGAAGCCGCTGTCAGTGCTGTATTGCAGAATCTGCCCATGTACCAGTGGAGCGTTAAGAAAAACAAATGGAAAAGTTGCTGAAGGCCCAGATAATTCATTTTATTACTTACGTTCAGTGTCTTTCCATTCACCTCAAATACCTGCATAGAATAGAAAACATGGTGAATCCTGTTTTCATTTATTCCAAAAAGGTTTTTCTAACTTAGCAATTGTGTAAAAAAATGAACTTAAACATGAAATTAAAATGGAGAAAATTAAATGTTATCATAAATTAAAATAAAATTGTTTTTGTGCAAATCTCTAAAGGACCCTTCTCCACTGGAAACTGACAAATCCATGCAGAGCAACGCAATGTTTGGGTATCACTCTCTAGAATTTGATGCAAAACAAGATCAGGATCTGCACAGCTGCTGACAATGGAATTACTTTTTGATATAAACCAGTTCTTTCCCAAGATCTGGTCCAGATTGAAGACTCTGTGTATGTAGCCTGATTAGTGCCAAATGAATGTTCAGAAAAACTGTTGGGATGAAATTCACTCTGAGGCAAAACAGAAACTGAATCCTAAGCTTTTAAACATTAACCCATTAGCTTCAGCAATACAATTTAGCCCGGTCCATCCACTCAAGGCCATAAGGCTACTCGGGTCTATCCCAGCTTGCTTTAGGTGAAAGCAGGTTACACCGTGGGTAACAATTGAATTGCTATTTAATCTTTTTATACGCGTGTGTTCACTGAAAAGCTCTACTACATGTTCATGGCTCGTTTTGCGTTGCTTTGCTTAACTTAGATTTATTCTCCTCTCTGGGGTCTTAATATATAGCTTTTCCAAATGACAGACGTCCATGCATGCGTGTGATTTAAAAAAGAAAAATGTAACCCGTGGGAACTTTTAAAGGACATGACAAACTCTCCTGGCATTACTCCAGAAAAGTTCTGCTTGTGGGACTCTGACTACCTGGAGTCCCTTTCATTCAGCGTTTCAAATAGTATATTAAAAACAAATGTATTTCTTCAGGGTGGAGAGGCCTGGTTGGAAACATCGAATGCAAGAAACCCCCCCCTTACCCCTCCAAGCTTTACCTTGTTTGAACAACGCGTGTCGTCACAGCCACACACTTTTTATAGCAATTCCAGGCATTTTTAGGCCACCTTCTTTATTGCTCAGAGGGGAAGCTGGGGATTGGCTGAGCGCGGGAGCGAGCATCCTGTGACCAATGTGAAACAGCAGCGCACGCATCGGCTTGGCCTGCACACAACGGCAGGCGCAGACACACGCAGACCCACACCACACACAACACAGACTGTGACACGCACTTTTATCAGGTTAGGATCTGTTAAAGAATAATATCTCTGTCTGTATCAATAATAGGATTTGTGTGTGAGTGTGTTTTCTTCTTGAAGTGGTATTGTGAAGAACGGAAACATTTGTTTTGTTTTTTTAAACATCAATTAGTTTTTTTTTTCAGTTTTGTCAGCATGACAGTATCAGGATGTGTGTGTGTGTGTGTGTGTGTGTGTGTGTGTGTGTGTGTGTGTGTTTCACCAGTTCAACTAGTATTCCCTGTAATTACGGGTGGTTACATAAAACACAGCGGTTTCCTGTTACCTGGTAATCAGCCAGTAAGAGCAGAACCAGCTGAAGCTCCACATTTGCGGTCAGTGAGTAAGAAAATCGTCGCCAATAAAAGTCCAGCTGCCACATCCGACCTCTCGCTTCTAATTGCCAATCCGACTTTCGGCCTACTAAATAAGGATTCAGTAGTAAATTTTGAGCAGGAAATAACTCCCTTACAAATTAGTTGTAAACTCTTCATTTCCTGTCCACGAGTCGCTGCATGGAGTAAAAGGCCCAGGTTTTAAGCAAGCACACGTACGTGTCACTGTTAATATGCCAGATTTTCAGATTTTTGAATGAATGCCAAAATGAAAAGAAAGAAAAAGCCCTTCAATTTAAAAACCCATCCACCCTACGGATTAAAGCAACTAGTATTATTCATGTTCAAGCAAAAAAAAAAAAAATAAAACAAAATAAATAAGTACAGTCTCAATGCTGTTTAAAATGCGCAAATCAATTCTGGGCCCCCAGGCCTCCACTTGACCTGGAAATTGGCCCCCAGCACAACCTTGTCCCTGTCACTCATTTCAGCCCCACAACCCGATAGCAGCGGCCTGTGTCCGTTTTCACCATGACATAGAGTTTCACACACATTCATGTGAATCATAGCTTCTGACGCACACGCACACACACACACACACACACACACACACACCTGCTTTTTATTAGTCCAGTAGATTGCAGGTGAATTGAGGGGGAGTGTTAAATACACACACATCCATCTATCTGCCCCTCTGTCCACGATAATTACACACTTCCTGCTCTAAAATCCAGCCTCCACTCCAATCATGTCTGTGTGTGTGTGTGTGTGTGTGTGTGCGTGTGTGTGTGTGTGTGTGTGTGTGTGTATGTGTGCGGGTGAGAGACAGAGAGCGAGAGAGAGAAAGAAAGGGAGGACTGATTTGAGCTCTGCAAGTTTGCTTTGGTTCGTCAGCGGTCAAAAAGGAAGAAACCACTTAATCTTACTCAACGCAATGAAATGTTAATAAAACGCAGTGTGCAACGCTCCAGCCTGTCACAACTGTTTCAGATGTTTGCCTGTGCTGTGTGTGCATTTGTGTTGTACTTGGTAATTATCACTGGCAACGAGTTAATCGCTGGGTTGCCATAAAGTGACACACACTTTCACACCCATGGCCAAGTTAAAGCCCAATAAGTCTTTCAAATTACAAGGAAGTGAACTGCAGTGGCCTCCTCACCATAGCTGCTGTTGTTTGTGTCATTTGTACACTTTCTTCTTTTAGTGGCTGGGATTAGTGTAGGTATATTACGAGGACCTATAGGAACGTGAACCCCTAGAACATAGCGTCCTAGAAAAATAGAATTTGGTTAAGCCCGGGAGCATAGGACCCAGGAATACTAGCCCAGAGAATATTGAGCCCTGGGACCATGAAGGCCCAGTCAAGCTCTTGCAACATCCAGCCTTTGGAACATAGAATGTTGTGGATATAGAGCTCTGGTGTATTGAAGTGGCCTGCAAACAATGATATTAAAATGTTGTTGTTTTTTTTTCAAAAGAAAAACTGCGAATACACTTTGGCATTTGGACTACTGTACGCTTTTCTGTGTATTAATTTGCACTGAGGCTCCCTCTGAGTTCTCCTCCAGCCCTGTTTCTCATTAAGCATCTGTCCTGCTGCCAGAATCAATAAGCACAGATGGGAGAAAGGGGAGGAGGGGGGGAGAACATCTGTCCTCTGCTCAGCTCTCCTCTTTGTGAATGGGCAGATCATTAGCAAATTCCAAAGTGTTTACCATTATGATAAAGGAGAGACCCTCCTCAACTTTTACTGTACTTCCCTCAGAATTTGTACCAGCGTTATTCCACTTCATTTACGGCCGACGGTTTATTACCAAGTGTCGGTGACTCTCTTGTTGGCACCGGAGAATCACGCCCTCCCTCGGTTTTTGCCCAGAACAGATGAAAAAGTGCGAGGCCTTCTGTCACTCTCTCTCTCACTCACTCTCTCTCTCTCCCTCTCTCTCTCTCTCTCTCTCTCATCCTGCGATGACGCATACATTTCCATACGCGCGTCCATCTTTTCTACAAACGTACTCTTTTCATCGCGGGGCCAACCGACCGACGTGTGTCTGACCGCCTGTGTGGGGCGTCCGGGTTGCGTGTGGGCCGCTCAGAGTGCACGTGCGTCCATGCATGCGTGCACGCGGCCCCGGACGTTAAACAAATGGGAGGATGACAGCGTCCGACCTCAGTTTGTCGTCTTCGGTGTAAACGGCTGTACATCACGTTAACGTCTTGCATGTGCTCGGAGCCGCAGGCATGCACACGCACACACACACACACACACACACACACACACACACACACACACGCACACACACACACACACACACACACACACAGCAGCAGCAGTGTGAAAAGGAGAGAGGACAGAAACAGGGGAGGCAGAGGGGGGAGACACGTAACAAAGGCAAAGCAGAAGGATGAAGAAAAAGACCAAAAGTTGGAGGTGGGAAAGAAAGAGAGGTTGGATGATGGAGGGAAGCAGAGGGCAGGATAAACGCTTCCAGGCCTTGCACGGATTGTAGCACTTGTCTGTAAGCAACGAAAAGAGCGTCTCCGTTCTCCACCTCCGCAGAATAAATGATGCAAGGGGAAATGGGAGTAAACAACATCAGTCATTATAATTACTCTCATACGGCTACTCCCATCCCTCCCTCCTCCCTCACTCCACTCTCTCTCCCTCCCGCCTTTTTCCAAGCCCCCTCCCAACCCCCACCCCACACTAGCTCTTAGCCTAGCCACTTCACTCTGTGCGCTCACTTTCGCTTTTTTTTTTTTTTTCATCCGCACGCAGTTGATCGCTTTTCCTCATGCGCGACCAAAACATCGCAGCGTTTTCTAGATTCCACTACGAGACGGGTGGTCCGCGCTGACACAAGAGAGAGAGAGAGAGAAAAGAAAGCCGACTGAAATGCAAAACCTCGAAAGTTGGACACCGACGTCGCCGGTGACGGCGCATTAGCGTTTCATTCTCAAGCATTGTCTGAATGCAGGGCAACAGCCAAGAGTAATATTTTAAAATTGGCAAATTTTCCGAGCTTTTTAACTGCAGGCTGCGAGAGAGATACGATTTCTGGCTCCGCTGGCTGACTTTCTCTTGCAGCAGAGGCCTTTTGAACGCTGCTGACTGCGTAGTGAATCATGTCAGCTGTTACTAAGAATTGGATGTAGCTCTCTCACTGTTTTGGACCACCGGGCTGCTCCGACTTTCAGTCTTCGCCGTGTTGACTTTTTTCTTTTGGTCTTTACTTTTTCCTGAGGATTCTTGGAGTTTGTTGTTTTACTTTTTCCTGAGGATTCCTTCCTGGAGTGCTGTAGTCAGAGAATATGGTCTCTTGACATAAGACAAAAAAAAAAAGAAAAAAAAAAAGTGGTGTTGCTATTTGAACAACCAAAGAACCAAAACATTTCAGAGCAGATTTAAAAAGGCACGTCTAAGTTACTACAAGTAAGATTAAGGCCTTGCTATCTCCCTCATGAGGCTAATTGTATATAGTATAGATATTATTCTAACATGCCAAAGAGGAAGAGATCATTTCTCCTCTTTGTAGCTAAGCATGTTTGACTCCAATTCTTTTTGTGAAAAAGGGCAATTTTTGGGTCAACTCAACAACAAGCTATAGCCAAATTTGACAGCACTCAAAACCATCATTAGCATACATCCCTGATGTTTGAGCGCACTGCACTATTGTCCCCTTTCACATTGTTAGTATGATCATAAATATCATCAGTTTTTCTCTATGAGTGTCTGAAGTGCATTCTGCGTAGGTTGTATTGCTATCCTTCTCGTTTCTTGCTTAACCTCTGTCTCGTTCGGTTTCCTCCTTATTACAGCCTGACAGTTAAGTTAAGCCTGAATCTCATTGGATCTGAGAACTCTTGTCAAAAGCCATTAAGCATTACAACCAAAACCTATTCAATTTTTCTGAAACATTTCTGGAACACCAAATTGGGACCAGTTAGAGGGAGAGCAACAAGACGGACCCCAATGTCCTTCTGAATTTTGGTTCCTAAACAACCATTCGCTTCCACTGGTCTCCACAATACTTCACATGCTTGGCATATTTCTCTCATGTCTGTCCTAATAAAAGAGGGTTTTCTTATTATTCAGCCCTTTAGCTTGTTTTTGTTTTGTTTTTTAAAGTGTGGCCACAAGAGACTTGGACACAGCATTGTTCTTGATCTTTGAGGAATGAGGAACGTGCTCCCTCAGTGGGAGATAAAAACAGGCAGCCAAGTCAAACTGGTCCAAGGGTGGGACTAAACACGAGCCCCGGAACCCACCCAAAGCCACCCACCTTGAGACCACTGACTGAACCGAGCAGATTATGAGCGACTTACTTTTCCATATTGATCGAGTGTGCACTCTCAATCTGATTGGACATGCCACAAGTATTACTTTTTGGCCTCGACTGATGCAGCTTAATGACTTAACACAAAAACCTGCTGGAGAACTAGCGAACCAGGAAACCACTGGAACCATGTTATGCACTTTGGTGTTTCTTTGATAATAATAATAACAATAATAATAATAATAATAATAATAATAATAATAATAATAATGATAATAATAATAATAATAATAATAATAATAATAATAATAATAATAATAATAATAAAAGTATGAACATAATTACATTTCCAGGTTTTCATTATTATCCAACAAACCAAATCTGCTCATTACAAAACAAAACAAAAACCATGAGAGAAATTAAGATTTTGTGCCTGTAAAAAATCTAACTTGTATTAAATCATTGTAACTGCGAAGAACATGACAGATTAAGAGATGGCAATGAATTTCAGGCTTATTGTGTTGACCACACTCTGCTTTTGTTTCGCAGTAAAAAAATTTGCACAAATTGCAAAAATTAAAAACCCCATTTCTTAATTAGGAAGGGACACAGTGAAAGATTGACACATTGTAGAGACGACACTGCGCGATCAATTGATTCAGAAAATGTGTGCAGGACAAAAATTCTTGGGAAGACTGTTGGAGAGAAACTGCTCGGCTTCCATGTCTGTAGTCTAATTACTAATTACTAATCAGGAATGTTCGCCCTTTGACAGCTGGGATAGGCTCCAGCAGACCCCCGTGACCCTGAGCTCGGGAAGAAGCGGGTATGGAAAATGAATGAAGGACGAATGAATAATCAGGAATGCACTTACTTTGGGATCCTTGTTATTTTCACCTCCCTCTCTCTTCTTTGTCCAACAGCATTTCCTGTTGGACAGGTAGAGGAAGCAGTCATTTGTTACCAACCTGGAGCTCGTTAACTTCAATCTGGCACTCGTCACAATCAACTCAACTGCTGCGAGCAACTCCGGTTCACCGGCCACTACTTACACTGTACAGTTGCATGTTAGGACAAACAGCTAATCAGCCAACTGCACGGCAGCCACTCCATGCGTTTGGATGAGGACGGCGAAGATGACTTCCAGTTGAAAGCGAGCGTCAGAATGAGGGAGAGAGGGGATTTAAGTGACTTTGAATGTAATGAGCTTGGTTGTCGGTGCCAGACGGGCTGCAGGTTTCAGAGTGTTTCACAAAATCCCCCACATCACAAGCAGCTCGATGGTTTTCAGAGAAAATATTGTGTGTGTTGAGTAGAGGAAAAATGACCTTTTCAAGGTCATAACGGCCAGGTTGGTTGGAGACCAAAGGCAGCACTAATTCATAACCACTGGTTACAACCGATATATGCAGAATGAATGAAATGTACGGAGTACATATTACTATTTTAGGAACCCAACACTAGCACAGTGTGCCTCTCCAAACTAAATTCCACCTTTTCCGCTCCCGTCGCCGTCTGCCTGGGCAACACCTGTATCAGTTTCAAGCTTCTTTAACTGCGTGTCCTCATCAAGCGCCAATCTAAAAAAAACGTCACCTCCAGTTAGGCCAGTTCAGAACCCGACATACAACACGCCGGCACGCAGCTTTCCGAACACGCCCTGTCGTTTGCGAGATGTCAGCCTGAGTCTCCGCAGCGGCCGGACGAGCGCGCAGCAGAGTTGCGGTTGCGCCTTCATTGGCTTTAAAAGATAATGACATGCCTCCACGGCGCTCAGCGCCGATGCCAGAGGTCAGCGAGTTCCCCCGCCGTGCCGAGGTTCAGGTCATAGGTTTGACTTTTAGGTTAAAAGCCGATTGGCAGTTTTAACGAACGAGTCAAAGGAAACAGCTGCATCACGACAAGATTTAAGATTGCGCAAAGTAGATTGTCGCTGCCGTTAGCTTTGAGGCAGCATGTGGCACGTCAAAATCCTTTTCTTCTAACTCCTGGTATGACAATAAATAGCTGCCACCCATGCAGCTATCCAGGCTCGTAGCCATGTGCCCCCTTTTTTCATTACTCTGTCCAGGCCAGCTGTATTGTAACTACGACCAATTTCCTTGCAGTCTATAAAGCTGTCAATCAAAATCATACAGGGGATGGGAGAGGGGCGCGGGGGGCGGAGCTGGGTGGGCTGTTGGTGACGGCTGCAAGACCCCCGGACCAGATGTCAGAGTTTTACACTGCAGGGCGATGACAAAGGAGTTTGGCTTTATCTAAAGAAAATAGCACAAAGATTAAAAAAAAAGAAAATGATAATAGCATCACGGTGCTATCGGCATTTCTTGTGGGATATTTAATAAAAGAATGTGTATGTAGGGGTATGGCAGGATTTGCAATGTTTCATTGGTACATATTTTGGAAAGTCTATCGACACAGTTTGTAGAGGAGTTCACGGTACAAACAAAATTAATAGAGTGAGAATCCTTGCGTTTCATCACCCTTTTTGCTTTATTACGGCCACAATAATGGATATTATGTTGCAAAAATGTTGACATCTAAGGTTTGTAAGACAGAGGTGTAATATGTCCTTTGTGAACTTTAAACTATACTTTTAAATAGAAGTTTTAGAGCCAGAAGAAATTACCACCAGCACGACAAGGAGCAAGGAACAGGTAGAGCCCATTAGGGCGGAGAAACACATGAGAGCTGGTCAAAATATCTCAAGAAGGAGCCTCAATACGCACAAGACGGTGCTGCGCTGCTTCTCTGTTTGAACCCATGACAGTGAAACTACTTCCCCAAAATCTCAACATATAACCTTTAATAAAAGCCAAAAGAAACACAACCGACAGGCAACTCTTTTGAAGAATTTCCATTTATTAAAGTTATGAACAAAGAGACAAATAAGTTATAATAGTTTTATTTGTTAGAATTCTATCAGTGTTTGAACATTAATATTTAGAGAGCTAGCACAATTCTCTACTCTCATCTGACAAACCCACAGAAACAGCTGAGTCTCTCCGAGGATCTGAAACGTAATACTGAAGGGGAGGTGTGGATTTTGTCTCGCAAGACAGTTAGCAGTGAAAGTGTGCACCTTAATGTTTTTTTTTTTCCTGTTACTGTATATCATGAAATATAAACTCTTTAAAAATATACTTCTGTCAAATACCTTGACAACTACTATGTACACTACAAAAATAAACTTTCATATAAATAAATTATATGGCATACATTTATCTTTGTAACTGAAAACAGCATACATCCACGCCAACCGAGACCCAAATGGCAGTCTGGAAGAACCAATGATTTTTTTTTTTTTCCTTTTAAAATCCTCTAAGAGCTATGATGAGACCTGTAGTGTAAAATGTTATATACTCTTTTTTTTTCCTATTTAACATTAGTAAGCACTTTATACAGATCAAACTCCATTAATGTAAAAACATTAAACTGTAATAGTTTTTTTTTTTCAATAAACAAACAAAAAAAAAAATCCCTGCATTTGTTATCCACTGGCATGACAAAATAATGAAAGAAAATAACATATTTTATATTACAAAAATATAAATATCGCAATTGAACATTGACCAAAATGAACAAACAAAAAAGGAATACAACAGTTGCCAACTATGATTCTCTCCGCTGCTGCCAATGTGACAATGGGAGACAACAAAATGAAAACAAACAAACAAACAGAACAATCCATTTGATGCAAGCAGCCGACGCAGCGTGGCAAACAGAGGAGGGGAAATTCCAAAGACTTCTGGCGAGAGCTGCAGGGAGAGTGAGGGTGAACTGAGGTGCACTGAGAATGTGATGGTTGCAGGTTCATGTGCAACCTGACTGAAGACACATAAACTGGCCATGGTGGGCAGAGAGAGCGAGAGAGGAGATGGGGGGGGGGGGGGGGGGGTTGGCAGTGTAAACTCTGACCCCTGAGGCTATGGGCTGTGCCGTTTTGGCAGTCAAGGTGGGGACGTCCGCTTCCGCTATATACGTCCCATTAGGGCTGATCGCTGTGCTGTGTGGATTTTATGGAGCTGAGGTCACCGGGGACAGCTGAGGCCAAATTAAGGCCACTTGTCTTTAATGTCACAGAGGAAGTAGAAAAGTAGAAGAAGAAGAAGAAGAAGAAGAAGGAGAAGAAGAAGAAGAAGAAGAAGAAGAAGAAGAAGAAGAAGAAGGATGTACTACCACAAACGCTTCAGACATTAGCGTGCACAAAACACACGTAGAAACACAAAGAGCACCTTTGTCAGGCCGTGGAGGACTTAGCCATTAGCAGGCTGCGTGGGCTAGCTTATTGTTGGGACATAAATAAAGAGCAACCGGAGGTGAGATCGTTCCTGTCAATTAGGTTCAAATGCAGTCAAGTGCCGTCTCAGGTCGGGTAGTACACAGTATACAGTCTGGGCTTTTAGCTTATCCGCTACACGCAGCCATTTGGGGGTACAGAGTTAGCACCCCACGTTGACCCTGTCCCACAATCAGTGATGCGAGTGTCCCTGTCGTGGCGGAGAAGCTTTCTGAGATGGCTTTACTGCTGATATCAGAGAGAGCGAGAGCGAGAACCTGTTTTTGAGCTTGCGAGTGTTGAACCTCTTACAGTAAAATATGACAAGAGAGCAGCCGAATGGACAGTGATACAAAGGCGAGGGCAGAAATTAATGGAAACTAACCGAGGGGGGGGGGGAGGAAACGAAACAGAGAAAAAAAACAACAGCCTTTAAAAATTTCTTCATATCTGCTCGTCTTAAATAGCACGCATAGCGTGTCAAGTTAAACAGTAACTGTTTCATAACTACCACAGGTTTGTGATAAACAAAATTAATAGTTTAACATGCGTACCTTTTTATACAAAAACACACACACACACACCACATACACACTCATATATGTATGTATATATATATATATATATATATACCATAGCCCTGTTTGAGAAAAATAACAAGTTCCTCTCATGTTTAAAATGAGTGTTATTGTTAGTTCTGAGGATGTGTCTGATGTACAAGCCAGAAAATAATGGGGCTGTTTCTCTCTCTCTCTCTCACACACACACACACGCACACACACACACGCACACACACACGCACGCACGCACGCACGCACACACACACCTAGACAGATCACTTTCCAAGGTTTAACGATGCACTTGCATAGAGTTAAAAATGTGTGTCATGTAAAACATATCTTCAGCAGCAACAGTAAAGGCTGGTAGTTATTTTTCTTTTGATCACTAAGAAGCTTCCTAATGGCACAGATCCACAGATGAATGAACAGTAATAAGAGATCTATCTCCCACGCACACACACACACACACACACACACACACACACACACACACACACACACACACACTCACCATATGAAATGGCAGCCCCGGTCTGTTAACATGAGGAGTTGTACAGCTCCTAGAATTATAGCTACTTTTTTTTTTTCCCGTTTGCTTATATTTACAGATGTATACATCTTTTAAATACACATAGAAACATCTGTGACAATAGTCCACTGGGTTACAGTAACAATGAGCACCATGACTGCAACACTGGCGACTTTAATCGCCGCTTGAGGCCAGAGGGCGAGCTGGCCGGGGCTCTGCTGGGCGGAGTCTCTCCCAGACTTGGTAATTGTGGGGTCGGTAGGGGGACGTCCATCTTTGGCCGTTGTACTTTTGTCTTCCCACCGCCGGACGCAGAAACGAGGAGAGCGGGACCGTCAGGAGGTGGCACCGGGGCGGAGACGCTCGCCTCAGCTCGCCCGTTTGCCGCAGTTGCCGTCAGCTGCCTCAAACTCCAAGTCCTGAAGCTCCATGGCTTCCACTCGGTCCCGCCGGGCCCCCGTCGGAGTGTCCACCGGCACGTGCGGGTCCTGGTAGGGGGGCTCGGGCTCCGGACCCGGGCTTGACGACCGGTAGCCGTCCGTGGCGGCGTAGCCTGGGTACCCGGCGGCGGTAGCGGAGGGGCTCTGGTTGGACGCGGGTGGCGGGTGGACGGCGACGGTGACGGAGGCCGACGCCGTGACCGTGGTGATGGGCTGGCAGTAGGGGGCGGGGTTGGGGTGGTGGCGGCCGTGGGGGGGGCGCCCCCGGTGGCCCGCCGAGTGTTCCCTGTGGCCGTGCGAGCCGTGGTGGCCCCCAGCCTCAGTAGCAGTTTCAAAAGCGTCCGTGCGCGGGTGGGCTGGGGGCGGCGCCTGCCAGTGCAGCTGGCTCTTGAGGTCCCTGCCGCTCCGCTGGCCGGACCGGGCCTGAGGGGGGGCAGACTGTCGGACGCGGAAAAGAAAATCAAAAAAAAAAATCAGAAAACGCATCTTGTTTTTTTCTTTCCTTACTCCATAAATATTTCATTTGACTTTTGTAAAATAAAACATAGGAGAAAAAATATATCATGGGATATGTAGAAAACGTGCTTTAATGTTGATATTTTGCGTTACAACAAAATATGTGTCTTTGAAACCCCCGGTATTTAGCTCTTTATTGAAATGACTCTTAAAACAGCAATTTTATGACTTACTGACTACCAATAAAAAAGTTCAGCAGACCTGATTAAACAGCTTAACAGGCCGCATATGGCCCCTGGGTCGTAGGTTGCCCACGCCTGCACTATACTGTTGCTGTAATTCAGCAAATTTCCCCAATTCAGGATTAATAAAGACATTCTGTTCTATTCTATTTTGACCAGGCGAATGTAAAATATCATTTGTTCCACTTACTGGAGGAACGTAGGCTGGAGGTTCGGGCTGCCTGGCGGACCGCCGGTGCCCCGACCTGGCTCTCCTCTCCTCCTCGGTCCTGCCTGCTCTGCCTCTGCTGGTGTGGAGGCGGTACTGCGGCTCCTCCGCCCTGGCCGGGCCTCGGTGGGAGGTTGCGGGCAGGTTGTAGTTCTGCAGCTCGTGACTGACGCCCGACACGGACGTGTTCAAGCTGTACTCGGAGTCCGACGAGTCGGAGGCGGCGCCGGAGGTGGTGGCCGTCGCCGTCTGCCGGGGGGGCCGGACCCAGAAGTGGACCGTGTTGGGAGGGGCTTCCGGGGACGGGGTCGGTAAGCGGCTGCGTCCGTCGACCGGCGAGACCTGAGGAGTCAAAGGAGACGAAGGTGAGCGACTCTGCTTCAACTTTCCATTTTTGGGGAAAAAAAAGACTTTAAAAGTATCAAGGCCTGTCCTTCTTTTACTTCCTAGTTGTACTGTTTTTAGATTTACCTCTGGATATGGCCCAAAGTATGAGAGTAATACTGGAAGTAGGACCAGTCCGTTTAGCACGCCGAGAACCGTGAGGATGGCCAAGACCGCAAAGAAATACCTGCAACACATCACAGAGACACAATTTAATTTGAATGACACAGGAATGGAAAAAGAGCAGAGCGGAGTGAAAAGACATTTAGCTTTGCGAGGGACGGTGCATTCAAGGACATCTCTTTCTCCTCCGACTTCCTCCGACAAATTATGGAAGGCTGACGCGCCAAGTGAGGAGGAAGACTCACTTAAACATCAGTTTTGAAATTGGAGAAACAACCGCAAGGCGCACTCAAAACTACACTTGCACAAACACTTGCATACACACACCCAGGCGTATGTACAGTATATGAACTCCTTCCCCTTCAGCACAAGCAGGCTGTGCTGTGGTTTTTTTAGAGGCAGCCAGGGAAAGCGGCGAGGTACCTTGTGCGTCTTAAAGAAGGCGGCGAGTGGAAAGGAGAGGGGAAGCATAATTAGCCGGAGCTGGTTAATTCAAAGGCAGTGGAGGAAAGAGAAAAGGGACGGGGTGGGGGGGGAGGAGTGGATGTGGGGGAGTCGGGGGAGTGTGAGGGTATTCTCTCTTGGGTGTGTGGTGTATAAGCAAACATGGGGAAAACAAAGCGGTGAGGAATGCGAAGGGAGGGAGAAGGGGTGAGGAAGGGTAAAAAAAAAAGAGGGGGGAGGTGAGGGTTAGTCGGGGGGAGGGGGGCACAAGAGGACAGGGGCCTCTCTCGCTCTCCCCTCCCTCCCTCCCTCTCTCTCTCCCTCTCCAGGTCTACAAAAGAGAGAGGAAGAGGCAGAGCAGTGGAGTGAAGGGGTATAGAATTTAAACAATTTGGTGGAGGAAAAAGAGAAGGGGACCCTCAGAGACCCCTCCCGGGTCCCGCTCTCTTTTATTCCTCCTTTTCTTCCTCTCCTCCCTTGCCCTGCACCTCTCTCATTCTCTCTCTCTCTCTCTCTCTCTCTCTTCCGCCGCTAAGCCCCTGTGAAATTCCTGGCCACTTTCGCCATCCCGCTCCGTTTAATTAAAATGGCCGATGTATCAGGTGAGACCCCCCGAACGTCCACTCCTCCAAATCCTCTGCGCCCTCTGTTTCTGCTCCTCCTTAATGAACAATGAAGCCCTTTGCCCCGGCTGAGTGCGAGTGCGTCAGCTATAGGGTACATACCGCTGCAGTGCCGTGCCACCGTGGCCCAGGACCAAAAGTGCAATCGTAACCAAATTGAGCGCACGTTCGGCGGGTCGTATGGAAAAATCATGAGGGGCGGGGGGGGAGCAGCTGGTTCTAATTGTCCTTGCATGGGTGGCCACGCGGCTGCAATCCAAGTGTCTTACATCTACAAATTGAGAGTTGCTGCGGGAGGCGTGTCACACAGACCTGATTGCCGAAAGAGTTTCCATGAAACGCTATGCTAACTTTAAGCAAGGACTTGCCCTGTTGCTTGAAGTGGTATCTGAATGTGAAATCGGGGCATTAGCTCAACGTAGCATGCAGAGAGTCGGGATCAGTGGGAAAAAAAGCGTGGATTGATCAGAATATCCTGGTTTAATTAGCTGTTTGTCCACTGAGGCAGCCACGCCGATGCAGATGTGGATAGCTGGTCTAGGTGCTGCGCTGATGCACACCTGACCAGACTATGGGATGGATCAGGGAGGATCAAGCGAATGGACCTAAAAAGGTAACAGTAACCAAGGCGGTGATCTACGTCATTTTATCAACTCATTTCATGACATTGACAGGCTGATCTAAGGTGAGTACTTGTGCAAGAGTCCTCGGCTCGGCTTACAAGCGAATTTAGCGGCCGCTGATGATCCCACCACCACTAGGGGGAGCACACTCTTGTGTGTTTTGTGTTTAATTGATTTAATTGACAATGATTGTTCGCAGTTTAAGGTGCAGTTAGTTCTTTCTTACGTGAATGCTCATTGAGTATTATCACTGCCCCATCTAGTACATCGTCCAACAACTGACTTCACTTCACACTTCACTAACCCTGACCCAGGCAGGTCAATATCGATGACTTGATCATATGAATGAATGCAAGTACATAAACCAAGAGGGGCGTGCTTTAAATAGCTGAGCAGGTTTAATTTAACCTGCTCTGTTACAACCCAGTCAAGTCAGAATTCAGTCAGGATGACAGGAAAATCACAACTTAATCCCTTATCTTGGTTTTGTACAATACCTCTCACATCCTTTCAGACAAACGCGCACACGCGAATGCACGCACGCACACACACACAAACAGCGGTGTGTGCGCCGCACGCATGTGTGCGGCCCACATGCCGGGCTGAGTGCCCCACAGGGCTGTTTGGAGTGAAAACATTTACAGGGCTGACGGCGGAAAGTCAGGGAAACATTTCTTTCAGCGCAAGCAGAAAAATACGAGCCGGGCCTGTTGTTATTGCACAGTCTTGGGCCGCAGCTTTGTTTGCTCTGACAACAGCGGGACCTTTAAATGGAGGCCCAGAAACCAGAGCACAACCACTGGAGGTGAGGAGAGAAGGTCCGCAAGGCCTCCCTCCGTGTTTGTGTGTACGCGGCTGTGTTTGCAAGGCCACTTTGTTGGGCGTATGTGCGCGCGTGTGCGTGTGCGTGTGCGTGTGTGTGTGTGTGTGTGTGTGAACTCTCCACGTTGAGCGCACCGTCGTCGATCGGTAATTATACCAAGGCCATGGTGAACAGTCCGTGTGTGTGTGTGTGTGTGTGTGTGTGTGTGTGTGTGTGCAGGTCATGTTTACACTTGCTTTTCCATAAGGAGTACGTCAACTAAATTATACAGCTGCCTCGGCCACTTCAGATGAACCACTGAGCTCACTGGAAACTTCCCATTATACCTCCGGCCTCAGCGATGTGTAGAATAATTCCTTTCCCTCCGCTGCTGCCGCTGCAGCTGCTGCTGCTCCTCGCGGCCTTTCCGTCTGATGTGCCCGCACTAAAGGAGCCACGGACGCAGAGGCCCCCGCAGCGGGTCTGGGTTCATTTCCACTTCTGGCTGTCTGGCTGTCTGTCTGTCCACGTCCAGCCGCCCACCACCCCCAGAAACCATTACTCCTTACCCAAGCTTATAAATGTCCAGCAAGGGGCAGTTAAATGAGTGGCAGGACTTTATAAAAAAAAAAAAAAAAAAAGCCCAAGGACTTTCATGCCTTTCTTCCTCTCTGGCCCCGTCTCAAGTCCAACCTATGGCCCTCCTCCTTCCTGCTGCCCTGACCTTCAACTCGCCACCTTTCCCCTGGGCTCCTCCGGGATGTCACGCACAAGAAAGCGCAGCAGAAGAGAAGAGCATAAGTGAGGAGGAGGAGGAGGTGGAGGAGAGTGCGGACGGCTGCTTTATGGCGTTTTACGGAGAGCGAGAAATTGACCCCGGGGAGGAAAAGAAAAAGAAAATAAAAGGCAGTGGCAACTGAGGAAAGGGTGACGTGTTTGCAAAGAGGGAAAAACAAAAGGAGAGATGTGAGTGAAAGACAAGACGGGTGTGTGTGTGTGTGTGTGTGTGTGTGTGTGTATGGGGGGGGGGGGGGGGGCAGAAGGAAAGCCAAGACCCTTCATGCATGGTCGGCGTCTCAGGTAGATTCCTGTGTGACATGCAGGTTGAGGCACGGTCTCAACGGTCTAGTGACGCCACGCAGACGCCATACCATAACCTTTTGTCCATAAACTCCATTAAAAACGACAAAAAAAACCCAAAACCTTGGCTATTGTATTTACCTGACGATGAAGTCGAACTCAGAGCCAGCGAGCATCAGCACACCCAGCAAGGTGGAAAAGGCCCCGTCCAGCACTGGAGCGAACATGTGCTCTAAAGCGAGCACTGCCCGCTTGTGTCGATCCCCTATAGCTGTCAGGAAGGCCTGCAACACACACACACACACACACACACACAGAGAAACACACTACATTATCCCATTCCTGAGGGGACACTGAAATCCAAACCATCCAAGGAAAAACACCCTCTCTGAGGCTTCATAGAGCCTTTCTACTTTACTTGACTTGACTCTAGTGGTTGAAAGTCAGCGTATTTGCTCCTACCAGGGCCACGTGGACGGTGAACTCCACTCCGATGCCCACCGAGGCGATGAGGATGACCACAGGCACGGCGCTCAGCTTGATTCCCATCAGCCCCATGAAACCAAACAGCTCCACGGTCATCAGAGACAGAACCAACACCTGGGAGGGACACCAAGATGTTCATTTCAGCTCAATTTGTCACAAGTTGTTTAAACTATATTGTAACCCTAACGGCCGATTTTCATGGTTTTTCCAAAAAAAAAAGAGAGAAAAAAAAAAGGGGAAAACAGAAAATTAAAAGTACTACAATGTTATTTCACATTTGATGATTACTACCAACATGAAAATAAAATATTAACATTGTTCTATTGGTGAAAATCAAAATGACGATCATCACAAGAAGATTTTTTTATTGTCAAAAAATGACTTGGGTCATAAGAGGATTAGATGACTTGGGCTAAGTTACGAACATGACTTTTTGGAAATTTCAAACCCGACCCTGGTCAAATGACTTCCCGAACATTTCACACATAATTCACACTCTTGACACAGGTCATTATGCTTCCAGGGTGGGATGGCATGATCTGGCACTGAGGATGTCAGTTAGAACCAGAGGTGGCCGCAATCAGGAGGATCAACTGACAAGGATCCACTCACCATCTTAGTCAAAAAAAGATAAAACTGTTTGTCTCTGTGACTAGTTCACTTGAAGTATTAGAATTAAGTTATCTCAAAAATAATCAACCCTTTTTGAAAGTTGTACGAAATTATGTTTTCGGAGGCCTGAGGAAAAAAAAGAAGGAAAAGTCGTAAATAAGAAGACAGATGAAGATGGAACATTTAGGTCTAAAGACGTGTTAAGTTGGAATGCTATAACTCTGGGTGTGTGTGTGTGTGTGTGTGTGTGTGTGTGTGTGTGTGTGCAGGATGGGAGCTTGGAGTAAATACCATTATCAGCTGACAGGTGTCAGCCTACATGGGGCCCGAATCCTTTGAAGTGAGCTCCGGGTTAGGAGGCGGGGGGAGGGGGTGTATGTGCCAAAGTGTGTGGGTGTACAGGAACTGTGTGAGTGTGAGTGTGAGTGTGAGTGTGTACACGTTGCTAGTGCAAAACAGAGCTGTGCTCAACTCGCTTGCATCTGAGCGGACACAAAAAGTGCGGGACTTTTAACTGCAAGTGTGCTCCGTTGCCTCGCGTTATAAATGTTAGTTGTTTATTTGGCGGATGACAAATTGAAATAGCCAAACGGTGCTTTGAATGCACCTCTTCATACCAAATATTCACTGGGAAGTCAGTAATTCATGAAGCATAACACTGAACCACTCAAAGTAATTTCGACATTTTCCAAGTCAATAACAAGCGCAGTTTGCCAGCCATAAATAATAATGACAAAAACAATAATGTTTTGGCATTAAAATATAATTTCAGTTCAAGAGCACCTGGTGCACTAGATGTAGCAATGCTGTTTATGGGGCAGCTGTGGCTAAGCTTCATGTTGGGTGCCGGTCTAATAAACGAGTAAAGCACAGTTACCTGATCAGGGCAGGAAAAGGTTTTGGACTTTCGTTTTATATTCTCCAAAACGACTCAAAAAAAAGAAGAAGAAGAAAAAAAAAAGCTAAATCGTGCGAGAACACACAGGACAAAACAAACCCAGATGATTAGAGATCCCTGTGGATGCCGTTGGGAATCTGCTGTAAACACGTAGGAAACACGTGAGAGCGGCCGGAGTCATCCTGACACACTTTGTCCAGATCTGTCGGCGGGCGGGCGGGCGGGCGGACGGACGGACGCGGCAGATGATTTAACAGCGCCTCTCTTTCTGCGCCTTCCCTTTTGATGTTGCTGTTAAAGCCTGAGGGACGACCAGGAGGTCCTCGCTAAAGACGGTTTAAAAGGCTCAGGTGCCCTGGCTGGTAGCGACTGCCCGCCTCTACACCACAGAGGAAGAGCAGAGTCGTCTGTGCAGGGCTTCGCTGTGACTGATGTACCTGCGTGTTTACACACCCGTGTGTAAACATCTGCCCGAGCGAGCGAGCGAGCGAGTGAGTGAGTGAGTGAGTGAGTGAGTGCGGGCGCGATCAAAGCGCGAGGGTGTGTGCGCACGCGTGTCGTGGACGCTTTTTTTTTCTTTTTCTTTTTTTTCCCGGCAACGAGGAGACAGCAGAGGGAATTAAATCAGACTTTTTTTTTTTTTTATGGGTGCGGCGGGCGGAGAGAGGGGCAACTTTGTGTCCCTCCATTTAATTCCGGCGTTGGTGTCTGGGAGTAGTGGAGCAGACTAAACACGCCGGCTCTGACAAAACAGCCTAAGATAAACACTGTTGACTGGGGCTACAATAACACACAGCAGCCCCTTCTCCTCCCCGCCACTGTCCTTTCTGACTCGCCTTCAGGACCACACGTGAAAAAGTGGAAAAAAACAACAAAAAAAAAACAAAACAAGGAAGACAGAGAGGAAGAGGGAATTCTTGTGTGGAAGACGTTGGCTTGAGTTTCTCTGAGTGCATCTCCACTTGTGTACTTCAGCTCTTAATTGGCTTCTTTTTTTTTTTATTTATTACCAAGCCTCACCCTATTAACTGTCAACAGTTGAAAGGATGCTGTACTCAGCCCGCACTTATGTGATGGAACCTGAAACTACTGCTTATACATTAAAATGTGCTTTTAGTTTGTTTTTAGCTTGAAGTCACTCGAAGGTAACAGGACCTAAGTGTGGACAACCATCTAAAAAAGGTACATTTCCAGTGTCCGTGAATGCCACTGTAGTGATTTTTTCTTCTTCTGGAAACTCTTGAATTTTTCACAATTTCAAATATTATCAGGAAATATTTTATAGAAAACCTTTTGGTTACACTTGATAACACTGATCGTTTATAAGATATTTATAAGCTATTAGTCGATATTAGTGGATGGTTAACTAATGGTGAACAAAATCCCTTATATACATATGTAAATGTTCATTAGAAATTTCATGACTTTCATGACTAGTAGATATTGAAATAACCATCAACAAACCATTTACAAACTTTTGTAAATGGTTATTTAACCATTTATAACTGAAGTTGGACAACATTTATATATAATTTCTCAACCTTTTATGTGTTTTCCAAAGAGTGACATAAAATGTGTTTAACTTTTTTTTTTGACGCAGATATTGTAGAAGTAGAGGGTGTGAGACACAGTGTGATTATATATGATGGAGAGCACCCATTTGGTCTTTAGCCCAGAGAAAGGTTGACTGTGGATCTTGTTCAGCAGGCAAGGGCAAACTACGCTCTAAATGTGTCTGGCCCAGATACTCACGATGATTCCGGCCGTCCAGGGGTTGAGCAGGAAGAGGGCGCAGACGAGGAAGGTGCAGGCCAGCACCACGCTGATGGACAGCAGCAGCCAGTGACGCAGACTAACGTACTGTTCCCAGAAGAGGAACGGGTAGCCGTTGGGGTAGGACGGCAGGCCCTGCCGGCTGTAGTTGCTGCAGATGGCCCTCACGCTCTCGATGGCCTCCACAAACTGCGGCGTCTCCCGGAGCCCGTTGAGGTAGAAGGGGAACTGTGCGTATTCAATGGGCTCAGCAGCCGGGACTGGATAGAGACACAAGGAGAGAGGAGGGTTAAAGGTGGGAAAGTGAATCTTTGGGTGTCTCGTGATTTGATTCCAATTCTTGAGGTCACAATTAGATCCGTAATCGATTCTTGATTCACGTGACTCTCACTTTTTCAGTAAGTCTCAGTTCTGTGTGACTACGAGAATAATTTCAAGTTATGCTGAACAATAAAACCGCTGGAAAAAAAAATTCTACAGGCCACGACTGGCCAAAGCTCGTGCTCATACAAAGTACCGACAGCGAGACTTGTTCGCAGCATTAGCTAGCTTCATGTAGCAAGCTACACGGGGTGTACGGAAGCCTGTGAGGGCACGCAGAGAAACGGAGGAATCGTACAAAACAAATTAATCGTTTTCAAAGTTTATGAATCGATCCAGAAACTCCTCGCAACCACAGGGGGCGATATTCGACCTTGCGACTCATTTGTCTCCACATCGTTCTGAAACACTTCGGTGAGTCTTTTCGATTCTGCAGCGTTCAGTCTGCCAGCCGCTTGAGCCAGCGGCTAGCCACATCTGTGTGTGTGTGTGTGTGTGTGTGTGTTTGAGGGGGCGGTGGAGAGGTGGCACTGTGGAACAGAGCTCCATTGACGCAGACCCCAGGCCGGCCTGGCTAATGAGACCCTATCAGTTCCAGACACAGCTGAGTGTCAGAGCTCACTTGATTCATGGTAATTACAATGTCAGAATCGCAGCAATTACCACACCCTAAAGTTAGCGCCGCAGCGACGTAAAGTGAAATATAGATGCACGCACACGCGTACCTGCCCGTCACGGCGCTATGTAGCACGTAGGAAAAAAAACAAGATAGTGTTTCATTCCCGCTTTAAATTTTGCTGGAGTTGTTGAAATTAATGCTACAACTCTGTTTTTTTTTTTTTTTTATATATATTTTTTTTTACAGCCCAGGACTTGTTCTTCTTCCTCGTTCCTCATGAGAAGGACGCATCTGGGCTGTCTGGTGCCGGTATGAGTGAGTGTGTATGTTCCAGTGTGCCTGCAGGGTCACACAGGAGCTCCTGCTAACATGGTTTGGCCCACAATAATCTCAACAATAAATTTCCATTAGGACACCGGCTGGCTCTCGGCCAAGCCAGACCTGCTCCAGGGGGTCTCCCGCACAGCCGAGCACTTCACACTGCTTATCCAATCATAATACCCCTGTAGAAGACTTCCTCCTTGTTAACCAATTGTGCTTCCCACCCAAGCCCAGTCTGTCTCCTCCCTTTCATCCAATGTTCTTTTTTTTTTTGCTCCCCCGCGGACGACTTCCCGACTCGATCCGAAATCGCGAGCTGCAATCAAACAACAACAACAACATGTATTTTTATTTGAAAAGACTGTGTGTATCGTGTGTGAGTGTGTGTGGTAGGGAAATGAGAACAGGGTGCGCGCACGGTCTGGGGTCACTGGGTTTTAATAACGTGCGTGTGTCCATATGGGAGTGTGTAATGCGAGGGCCCCATACTGGCCTGGATTATAGAGTTTGCCACAGGCACCATTAGAAGAACCACAGCGAGTTGCGTCCTGGTCGTCAGACATTGCAACCTGAGCTCCCACACACACGCACATGGACGCAGACGCAGACACACACACACACACATGCGTGTGTTGCGGAGGAACAGAAAAATCCGTAAACTACCTGGCTTCAAACTAAGGTGTGGACAAAAACCAGAAACCAGAGGTGAACCCCGATTGGCTGCAGCAGCCACCTTCCAGAGCCAAGAAGACGTTTCATTTGCATTTAAACCTCAGTGAGCGAGCGTTAAATGTAGTTTCTCAGACAACATTGCAGCAGCCGGCTTGAGGCCTGAGCAGAAAAAGTATATAATTCAGAAAATTTAAGTGTCAGTCAACTTAGTGCTGCAAATACAAATCCTTTGAATTGCTGATTTATCCTGTGATTAATTTCAAAATGATTGCATGAAACACTGTAGTGTAAGAAAAATAAACAATTTCCTCTCTTTTAATGAATCATGAATACATTCTATTGAAGTCAAATTATATTAGATAAATCATATAAAGCTGTATATGCTAAGCACATATACACCCTGTCCAGTGTATACAAGCAGCTCTGTGGACTTACTGCTGAGGCGTGTCTCGGGCATGGAGTCGGTGCGGTCGTGGAGCCAATCGGGAGGGTGTGGGCGAATGTTGGCCTGCGAGGCGGCGTACGCCACGGGATCATTGCTGACCCAGGCCGTCAGGTAGATGTAGAAAGCGTTTGGGTTAATGATGCCGTCTGCATCCACCAGCCTCTGACGAGTCAGCTGCAAAGCCCAGACAAAGAGAGAGAGAGGGAGAGAGAGAGATTAAACAGTGGAATTTCAATTAGTACATCTTCTCTGTTCATGTTGATCTTCTATAAACAAGAGACAAAAACAAACATGTGCAAAGAGAAAAAAAGTGCAGGCGTGGTCCGAAAATTAGAGGGAGTCTTTGTAGGAAATCTTATTTCCCTTAAGTATATACTGGAGCTGAGGAGGCATTGTAGGAATAAGACACACTCAACCAAAACATTCTACAGGTGAGCTGACCGCAGGAGTGCTTATTTATGCACACGCATGAGTGCACGAGAACGTCGCAGCTTTCAAAATAAGAGTCAAATATTAGTCCCTCTCCTTCCAACCAAAGAAAAATCAACAATCCAAACACTGGTCGCCTTTCTGAGATTTCCCGCACGCCTCGTTGCAGCTTACCAGAATTATTCTGCCATATTAAAACATGGAAAATGTTGAATCAGCTTCTCCCTTTACATACAGTAGATATTGGCCGGCCAGCCCAATGTCTCCACCAATCTGAATGCACCTTTTTTGTTATTGTTATTTTCAATTTCGCTCGACACTTCACATTACATGAAAACATTACTTTTTGTTTGTAACTGTAACTGTAACAATGATTATTGTTCCTGTTCTGGAGAGCATGCTAATGACCGATAGTCTGGTTGATAAACTTTGCATTGACAAAGGCTGCGTTCACACTGCAGGCGAATCTGATTCCAATCAGATTCCTTCTCATATTGATTTGTGACTGTTTAGACTACAAAAGTGCCATCCGGTTTCAATCTGGATGGGCTACAAATCGGATTTTGGCTGGCAGTCTGAACGCTTCGAAAGAATGTTGTTGATTCTCAGAGAGCTGGAACTTTCTGTCGTACCCTTTTTATAAAACCAGACCTGGGTGATATAAAAAAATGGTTTGCTAACAAGTTAACACACCCACCCACTACTAAAGAAATACAACTAACCTGTGTGTGTGTGTGTGTGTGGACTTTTTTTAATGGCTGTGCACTCAGGCAAAAATGTGCTCAGTCTGTGTCATTAGCTGTTACGACTACAGACGCTAGCGAGACATGTCCTCCCGCTAAGCAGAGGAATGTAGCTTAGCATTGCTACCTCCTGAGAGCTGCAACCATTACTGCATACCGCTCTGTCACTCTTCCTTCAAGGAACCATAAATCCCTCCTTCATGGAGGTAGGGAGAGTCCGGGCTAAAGCAGGACCCATGGGTTCAGGTAGGTGAAGAAAGGGAAAGGGGCTTTTTTTTTTTTTTTTGCAATCGGGGGGGTAGGGAGGGGGAAAAAAATTGCTTGAGTTAGCGTAACAATAAAAAAAATTGGCTGGAGTCCCTGAGAGCGTCTGTGTGCAGTTAACCTGGTTGTTAACACTGAAGGAAATGCCACCCAGCAAATGGAGGAGAGCTATAAAAATAACACAACATCTGTACAAATGTTGCTCACACTTGCTTCTCCCTAACCCCTACGGATACCCAGAATGTCCGGCGCCACAGACCCACCAAGCTCCAAGAAGGAAAAAAATAAAAAATAAAAAATAAATATATATATATATGTATATGTAAATGTATATATCTATTTATAGTGATTGCGCTAGCGAGGCCTTGAAACACGTCACCTTCTTCATCTCTCCTTCCCCACCTCCTCTGAGGTCTTTATCTTTCTATTTTCTAATCACGCGTACCCCGGCCGTGCACACAGCCTGCTCTTGTTTGAGTCCAAGACCGGGCACGCATGGCTGCTCGACATGTAGGGAAAGCGTTGACTGGGTCAGATCAAAGCCAGAAACAGGGGCATATCAAAACAAAACACTATTTTTCCAATTTTTCCCAGACTTGAGGAGGTTTGGTCTTCATTTTAAAACATAAACAACCACTGACGTACATTTGTGTGAAACAGACAAAAGCTTCCTACACACACAAACATACAAATGCACCTAGGCCACGTGTTTTTGCTGAAAGAGGGAGCGGCGGCGGCGGAACACAGGGGGAGCTAAACGGGGAACAGAGAGCGAGAGCCAGAGAGTCGGAGCCAGATTCTCCGGGATCTGGATTTAATTTAACAGTGGGAAACGCAACAACTGTATGTCTTCAAGCTGTCACGGAAGCCAGGCAGCGCTGCTGGCGGCCCCCACGCCTCACGGCAAATACACGTCCCTCACAGACAGAGGAAGTGGCGTCACAGGGCCGCACAACAGGCCAGCCTGGGCTTCCTGCAGGCCCGAGGGGGGGGCGGCGTGGGGGGGGGGGGGATAATGCACTCCAGACTGAGAGCTCCACTTCACTTTCACCACGGAGAGCCCTGTTTCTTTGTCTCAAGGAACAAAAGCAGTCCACCTGTTTCCTCCACACCAGTGCCTGTTTGAACTCCAGCCTTAACCAGCCGACTGCTCAGCCACTCCGCTGGCTCCCAAAAGCCGGCCAGTTCCAGAGCGGGAGGCCCCCGACTTTCAAAGGCTGAGACGAGTTTAGCAGGAGAATGTGACCAACACCTCCGCCGACCTGTGTAAAAGGCGGCTATAAAAGAAAAGTAATGGGATGCCACAAACACAGAAAGCTCCTCTTGAGCACGTCATAAGAGTAATGATAACAATCTTGGGGCGCTGGGCGTGGCTTCTTCAAGCTCCAATCGGATGTGCCCAATAAATGCAGAACGAAAAAAAAAAAGAGATTGCGACCGGCTTCATAAATAGAATGCGTGTCAACCTGGCGAGCGCATACGTCTCCATCAAGACGCTGGTGGATTTAATGTTGGGTTTTAATGATCCCACCCACCTGATTGAAGTTGATGGGCTTCTCCCGGCGTCCCGTCTGCACCAGCAGCTTGTAGGCCAGGACGCCGTCGTCGGAGCCGTTCCTGTAGCTGTTGAGGGTGATGCGTCCGGCCTCCCTGTCCTTGTCGAAGGCCTGCTGGAGACCTGCAGGGCGAGACGCAACAAGGTTTCACCCTGCCATCCTCTGCTGATGCACGCACACACACACGCGCGCGCGCAGGCACTCGAGCATCAAAAGCTGGTTTGGCCAACAGAACAACAAGACGACGCATGACAGTTAGAACACCACAACATTACAGAGGAAGCCGAGGCCTGTAATAAGCGGGACATTGATTGAGTGTGATTGCTCTGTTCCCTTTGTCGACGACCAGACGGGGCTTTTTTCGAATTAAAAAAGGATCGGCTGCTCTCCACTCAAAGGGCCTCGTTAGAGAATATATCAGGGCCATGTGTCCCTCTGCGCTCTATACTGGTCTCTGACTGGATGTGTACATCTCTCCCAAGGCCCACGCTGTGGTCAGTCTGTGGGAGATGTTGTTCTGGGTCTCATTCCTTGGCCTGTCTGGCTCCAATTTGTCCCACCATCGCAATATCAGACAGCTCTCTCTCTCTCTCTCTCTCTCTCTCTCCCTCTCTCTCTCTCTCTCTCTCACACACACACACACACACACACACGCTCACACACACACACACACACACACACATACACAAGCGGTTCCCAGCTGGCTCACACACAGACTCGCACAATGTGGTTCTATAAAGCCCCTCTTCACACACGAATCCAGGACAACACCAGGAAGAATCGGCGCAGGGTAATGTTTTGGATGAGCTCCAAACGCTGCAGTGAGTTCACGCATGTAGGAAACACTTCAGCACGGAAGCAAAACAACAACAACAACCAGAGGGACGACCGGACACACATCAGTTCTTTTGACTGTCTTGGGTTTGTCTTGCAGGGACCTGCAACTTCAAATGAAAAAAAAAAAAGAAGCTTCTTTTCTCTTTCCATTCTCTGAAACCCCTGGAGATGGTTGTGATGACGTGAAAATCCCAGTCGATGGGCACTTTGCGATCCCGTCTGGCACCAACAGCTGCGTTCACCACATCCAAAGTCTCTGACAGCCTTTTCTTCCCCCGATTCTGATGCTGATTTGCACTTCAGCAAGTCCTCTGCACCACGTCCACATGCCTGACTGCACTCCCGTGTGATTGGCAGCGTTGAGAAGCGACTCAACGCAGTCTTAAAAATAGTGTAATTATCAGTTAATAACCGCAACATAAGCCTGATTCCTTCATCTTCGCAAGTTCACGACATCCTTTGGTTTTCAAGGCTGCAGGTCTGTACATCCTTCAGTGTAAGTGGGTGGTTTTTAACCCCAGCATCAAATAGACCCCTACTTAATGCGCTCCACTCCCTGCTCAGTTATTTGATATTTTTGTGTTACTGTTGGGACTAATTTGTGTTACCTGCGTTGGCCGAGTTTCTCTGATCTGGCGTAATGAGGCGGTCTTTTGGCTGCACTTCAACTGTTCTAAACAGATCAAAATCAGTGGTTCTCTTTATCTTTTCATCCTAATCGACGTCGTCTCTGCAGCCCAATCACGCGGCTTCACCAGCAAACCACAGCGCTCTGCGAAATCTCTCTGTTGGCAAAATATCCTCGTGGGACAGCCGGTCAATGGGCGTCTTTTCTGAAAGTGAGTCTGATTGTGGGACTTTTTTTTCTCTCGCTCATTAGCCCTTTACTGTTACTGTAAATGTTAACAGTTTTCCCGCACATGCTCATGCGCAACATTTGAGTCACATGACCTGTGACATCAGAGTGAGGTCAAGCGGTGGCTTTTTGTTTCTCCCTACCTTGTAGCCAGTCCCTGAAGTAGTGGAGCCACATAAAGGGCAGCTGTCCGTTGTCCTCCTTCAGCACGTAGCGGACCGAGTGGAAGCGCTGGTGGAGCTGGTGCAGCAGCGGCTGCTGGTGGGCGTAGTCGGCCCGCTGCGTCACCACGTACATGTTGTAGAAGGAGAAGAACTTGAACTGAGCCCCGATGAAGTCGTACTCGCTGGTGTCCCGGGGCACGATGTCGGTCAGCTCCAGGCCGTCCCGCACCTGGGTGGTGCCGTACAGGCTGACGCCCAGCAGGCAGAGGAAGAGCACGATCACCACCACCTGGCAAACACAAGAGGGCGCACCGTTCAGTCGCCGTCGTCTTCCGAACGTCTTCGCGAAGTGAGTCTTCGCATGACTTCTCCGCTTTTACAACTTTTCTAATTGCCGCCTTGTCGGAGCTTTTTGTTTTCGACGCTGCGCTCCGGCGGTTGCCATAAACAAAGAGAAAAAACATTTTAAGCCCTCCTGCAAATAGGGTGGCTGCATAAAGCAGGCGGTACGTATGGAAAAAAAATACATTGGACAATGTAACGAGGAGATGTTTTAATAAAGCCAAGTATAGGCTTCTAGATGACTTCAGTTCTGGAATGCTTTGAGACGGAGGGCCACCCACCACACTGAGGTCAGTGTGTGTGTGTGTGTGTGTGTGTGTGTGTGTGTGTGTCTGCATGAGTGCCAGTGAGTGCCTGTGCGACCACAGCCTCCTCCCGAGATTTCCTCCCAGTGTTCGCTCCGGTGACTAATCCTCCAGTTCAAATTATCACCACAGTGAGTCAGCAAAACCACAGGCTCACCTTCTGCACATTTTTTTTTTCCTTTCCCCCCACCCGACCGCACTTGGAGAAACACCCTGTCCGTACCTTGGTGGTTGGCTGCAGAAGGAAAGGAGCGTAGTGTCTCTCTGCGAACGAGGCCAGGGTCCAGCGGGTGCAGGGCGGCTCCAGGCAGCGGAGCCCCCAGGGACCCTCCCCGATCTGGGACAGCAGGTCCCGGGTGGAGCTGTTGTTCTCGGCCGTGTCGCCCTGGACGACTGAGCCAGCGGCGGGGGTCGGGGCGGCGGGGGAAGGAGCGGCGGCGGGAGGGTGGTGGGAGAAGGTGGCCGAGCCTCGGGATCCTCCGTTGCCCCGGCCGCCGCCGCCGCCGGCCCTGTTGTTGTTGTTGACGTTGCCGTGGCTGCTGCTGCCGCTGCCGCTGTTGCCGGCGTAGTAGTCGCCACCGCTGGTGGCAGCTGGGGCAGCGGGGTTGCTCCTGGGGGACGCAGTGTTGATGGGCTGCACCGAGATCTGCGACCTGGGCTCGGCCGTGGTGTAGAAGACCTGGGTCCTGGGGTCGTACTCGGTCCTCAGCTGCACCGTGGACTGCATGGTGATCTGGGTCTGCTGGGCGAAGCTGTGGCTGCTGTAGGACGGAGGGGGGCTGCTGTAGCTGGGCGGCGGCGTGCGGTAGGCGGAGGTGGGCGTGTGGTAGGAGGGCAGCGGGCTGTAGCAGCTGCCGTCTGCACCGTCCAGGTAGGCGTGAGGTTCGATCTGGATCACGCGATTGGCGCAGGGGCTGCGAAAGGAGGGAGAGGCGATGGTGGTGGGGGGGGTAAGTTGGAAAAAAAATGAATGCCTTAACGTGGTAACATCTTAAAATATACCTTTTTATAGGCATTTACCTACAAATTGGTGCCGTGTGTATTATTAACTCAAGTGTCTCTAAAGAATGCGTCTTCAGCGTTGACCTCATATTGTGTAAACAGATAATTTGGTTATAAACCTGATTAATGAAGCTGATGACTGACACACAGGTCGTCAAACAGTCAGTCAAGTGGGCGGCGGTAAGTCTCAAAGGCGAACAAGTGACGGCCAAGAGGTGTGTCAGACACTTCTGTGTTTCATCAACAACCACCGACGTGCATTTGACAAACCTTCGCACCTATAAAGTTTTTAGGATAAAAGTATGACGTTGCGTGCACAGCGTTGACTCTGCCTGCGTGAGTGTGCACACCTGTAGAAGCAGCAGAAGATGTCAAAGCGCCGGTCCTCCCGGCGGTAGAGGTCCATGCTGAGGATGGCGGGGAAGATGAGCAGCACCATGGCGAAGTTGAACACCACCACCACCGCGGCCTGCAAGGAGCACAGGAGACTCAGCCGTGCCGTATGGAAAAGGCTGCGGGTTTGGCTGTAGAATGTGGCATTTAAAAAAAATAATAAAATAAAATATGGGGCTTTATAAAGGTGGAAACATAGGATTAAAATCCAAATCCAGAAATAATCACAAGCCATTTTTCTTCCAGCAAGAAAAGCAAACAGTTCAAATGATGGGTTTCTCAATAAATGCTAGCGCATTTCCATCCGTGCGTGAGCATTTCCATATTGCAAAAGCACCTCGAGGAACAATCGCGTCTTTGACACAAACACCGGAGAGGCACTTAAATGCACCTTGCAGAGAAAAAAAAGAAAGTAAAACAAACAAACACAATCTGAGCGAGTCGGCCTGGAGGGAAAATTACCTTTCAACACACTTTGGATCCCTTTCCAGACAAAAACACAGAGTGCACTTAGAAAAAACAAGGTGTGTGTGTGTGTGTGTAGCCAGTACAGCAGTGCGGTGCTGTGGTTAAGTTTGAAGGCGGTGCGCTGCAGCGGAGGGTAAAGAAGTAAAGACGGCGGGGGGAAGGGTCTGGAAGGGGGTGGGGTGGGTTGGGGCCCTGCCTGGAGTGCAATCTGGATTTCAGGATTTTCGCGCAGTTGCCAGACCGCTGCGCGCGCACGCACACAAGAGAGGCACGCACACGCACGGCCCTGTGTGTGAGCCAGGCCACCCAGAGAGCCGGAGGCCCGCGGGCTCCGAGGTGATGAGCAGGCGCTGATGCTGCACAGACAGCAGGCCTGACTCAACACACATACGCGCTGTTAAAAAAAAAAAAAAAAAATTATACCACACCTCGCCAGCTATGACTAGACACACACACAAAAAACGCACACGCGTTCCTCAGCCAGCAGAGGAGGAGGAAGAACGTGGAGAGGAAGGAGCAGAAAACCTCTGCCGAGCGAAGCCCAACAATTAATTCTCCGCCGGCCCACTAACGTCCAGACAGATAAAGGACGACTCCCCTCGCACACACGCTGACCGGCGGCTGACCCTGCAGCCGGAGGATTTATCAGCACATCTGTCCTCCGCACACAAAATGTGCGCGTGTGTTCCCGCGTTGCGCCTCCCGGAGGAACGAATCCGCGTGGGAGTCGACCGCAGGAAGTGCTTAAGCAGTCAGAGGAGTGAGAGCGAGAGTGAGAGGGACACGCACACGCATGAGTGGCGCCGCTCGCTGATTGTAGGTGTGTGTGAGTGTGTGTGTGTGTGTGTGTGTGTGTGTGTGTGTGTGTTGCCTAATAAAAGATGGGTATCGGCATGACAGTCCGCCCTCCACTACGCACAAAACCACAAGTGCAAAGTATGCATGCTATGTGCGTCTGTGTCTAACCGTGTACACGTGTGTGTGTGTGTGTGTGTGTGTGTGTGTGTGCAGGAATACAGTGAAGCCTGCGTGGATTAGGCCCATGGGGTAAATGGATCATGTTTGACAGACTGGCCGTACTAAAGCCATCCATCCACACGTGCTAATATCGCAGTCGGCGTGGAGACGTCCCGCCTCACTCTGCGTGAGTTCAAGTGTGTGTGCGTGAGAAGGAGAGATCAGCGTCGGGCTTCCACACTCGTGCACTTAGCGCTGAGAGCGTAATCTTCCAATTACCTGTAAACTGAGCTTTAAAAGATTAATGTCTGCCGTTTATTTCTTCTTTTTTTTTAAACTGCACAACAAAAATGTTTGAATTGAATTAAACCCTGTCGATCCTGAATTGACAAATTGGAAGATTTTTCTTTTTCTTTTTTTTTAGCTTTGTTTTGGTGTTTTCCGACTGACAGACGTCCCTCTCTCTGTCCCACTTTTTAGCGGCTCTGGTGACGTCTATAATTACTGACAGATGTTAGAAAATTCAGAGCTCCCCCCCGATTCCCCTTCCACCTTTATGCAAACACACACGCACACACACACACACACACACACACACACATGCATGAACATCAAGATCATTCTATTTCAAACCTCCCACACAGATACTTGCAACTCTGTACGCGAGCGCGCACACACGCACAGCGAGGAAGTGATGGAAGCCTATGAATACACACACACACACACACACACACACACACACACACACACACACACACACACACACACACACACACCAACACACACCCACAAGCAGAGGGATTCAATTACATGGGACTTCAGCCACAATCTGGACAGACACCGGGTCCACCACCACCACCACCACTAAACAGCTTCAAACGGTGGTGGAGGGAGGAGGGATGGATTCACTTAAAGGCCCTGTATTATTTACAAGTCACTCCACCAGTTTTTTTTTTCTTCCAACAACAATATGTGTCTGCAGCCTGTCAGTGAACTTCACACAAAGGGGGGGAAAAAAATCCAACCATCCTTAACTGCTTTTGTTTTGCACCACTTTTGAGAATCCAGCCCACCGTGATGTCACGAAGGGCACAGCTGGTCCTCTCTCTCTCTCTCTCTCTCTCAGGTGAAAATTTCCCATGCTCTGTGTTGGTTCAGCCTCCTGAGACCACCTGATGGTCATCTTGTTAATATAGGGTTAATATGCGCCGTTTTCTTGAGATCTGTGGAGGCTTTTGGATGAACGACTGTATGATCAAATGAATTTCTGGAGTTTGGGCATTTCCATTACCCCTAAAATTGTGCAAAACCTAAATATGGCAATGAAAACCTGGTGATGGAAACACCAAAATTTCAAAAAACCTCTCAAATATTGCTAAGAGGTTTTTACGCTCTCATGAAGTGGTATTGATATGGAGGTTTATCGCAAAAGGGTCATGGAAACACTTTTTTCGAATTTGTGCATCACCAGACGTGACGTCACACATGGTCTCACGTGGTCACATGAACAGTTGACTTCAAGTGAAAATGCCACGTTATGTTTGGACGGAGGCAGAGACGGAATATCTTTTACAAGTAACCAAAGAGAAAAATATAACAACCATTCTCGACAGCACACACACACACACACACACACACACACACAATCAGAAGTGCGGTCAGCAGAAATCTGCAGCCAATGAGTCACCCCACAACAACACATCCACGCTGAAATGTACCTGTAATGAGAAGGCCCTGAGTGCCGGGATGGGGATGAGGGCGGCCATGAAGAAGGCTGTGACGTTGCTGATGGAGGTGAGGGCCACGCTGGCCCCTGTTCTCTTCAGACACTCGCCCGTCCGGTCCTGACGGCCGAGCAGCACAGGGAGAGGAGACAGAGAGAGAAGGGGGAGGGAAAGTGGGGGAGTCAACAGAAATCACTAACTCTGAACAGTTTTCTCGCCCAAAGCAAATGTCTAGCGCTTGAGATTTAGCGTAATTATCACAACGCCGACGTGAGTGACAGTAATTACGAGGTTTCGTGAGGCCCTGAAGTGCTCCTGCGTTTGAAGTGAAACTGTAAACACGGCCAGAGTACAATGGCGCGCCAGAGCAAAAATGCACGATGATTGATTTTATTTTGCCTCTTCATCCCCCCCTTGACAGCAATTGTGCAAAGATTTGAGGACGTGCAGGACCACACAGGGAGCGTGTTTTCATCTGCAGCTGTGTGTGTGTGTGTGTGTGTGTGTGTGTGTGTGTGTGTGTAGGAGAAGAGATCGAGTTCAGCTCTGTTTAGTTTTCATCTCAGCCACACAAAGGAAGCTGGGGGATGAGGGAGGTTAAAAAAAATAAAAAAAAAACAGGGGGAGGGAAAAAGAGGAAAACAAACAAGCAAATACATGTCTGTGTTTTTCCCCCTCTGGAGGGAGGAAAGTTATCTCGCACAGCCGCTCGCGAGCGCACGCACGCACGCACATAAAAAAGAGAACCAGGCGTCAGCATCAACACGCCAGGCGTCCTGTGAACCTTTTGCTACACTAAACCTTGACATGGTCCACCTGCGAGGGTGTTAAACACAATATTGTTGGGATCAGCGTGGACCCGCACTGTGTTGCGCAAACTATTTCAAAAACATAACTATAACTATAACAATATAACTAGACCATCAAGATTTATGGGTCCACTGCAAGAGAGGGACAGTTCCTGATCAGTCTCATTAAGAGTCTTTAAAGGCAACATTCTAATAAGCATTCCATCATTTAGGGATGATGGGAAATGACAAATGTGGAAAAATTTCAAAGATGACGCCAAAAAAAAAAGCGGGGGGGGGGGGGGGGACAGGCCGTTGCTGGAGGTAATGGAGCCCTCCATGGCACACCACGGGCCGTTGGGTGCTACATCACAGGCACAGACAGGCTTTCACACATTCCATCACGGAGGAGATAAGACAGCAGGGTCGACTGCGGGATGTCTGGCCTCACCTCGAACGGGATCCTCTTGTTCTGTCCGGTCTCACTGAAGGCGTGAGCCAGGAGGAAGACGTCATCCACTCCTACACCCAGGGCCAAGAAGGGTAACACCTGTTGCGCGCACACACAGACAGACAGACGCACAAAGTTAAGACTCTAAACTTGTAGCAATCAAACAAAAATAAAATAAAACAATTGTTGAAAGTCAGATTGTGTTTTGGAGTGTTTTGGAATACATTTTACATTTTTTAATACTGCTGATAATGACTGGCAACTACTGCTTGCAATATGAGACAGACAAGATTTTTATTAATTGATTGTATCTCGCCTTCGTATTAGTGCCATTCTGAAAAAAAAAAAAAAAGACTTAAGTACAATAAGAAGTACAGATATTCCAAAAATATGCATTTAAATACACTGGCAGGAGTGAATATAATGGAAGCTTGTTGGGATGCAGTGATGCACATGGTAGCACCTTGTGGAAATGTACAGTAGTGCAAATGGTTTGGTAAGCGAGAGAGTGTTGAGTGTTTCAGAGAGCTGCCATTGATACACAATGACAAACCATGAAATACCTTCTTAGTATTTTCTTTCAAAACTAGCCACCAAAATGAAGAAGGTGGGCCGGTGGACCATCGGGTGACTGAGCTCCTTTATATTCAGACAGGTGATGCCACTGGTAATCAATCTTATTCTGAGATTTAATTCATCTAATGACCCAGAACTATCGTTTATTTAGCCAGTGAAAGGTTCTTTCTAAAGTGAGAGGGTAAAGCTCGTAATACAGTTCATTATTAAAAGCACCGTATCGCATGCGGAGGGGCAGTGTTGTGAGGCGCTCTACCTGTGTGGTGGCAGCGTTGAAGGTGATGCCGAGCAGAGAGCAGAGGCCCAGACCTGCCGCCACCGACAGCGTCACCAGCAGGACACCCGCCAGCCCCACGGCCCCCTGGGACTTGGCGCAGTCCCACCGCAGCATGGTCAGACAGGCGTAGGCCAGCTGGTGGGGGACGGAGGGGGAGCAGCACACGTCAGAAACATCTACTAATCACTGTACCGGTCAAACAATTAGCAATATTGATTTTTAAAAAAAGGCAACCGAGTATCAATATTTAATAAATTGTATTTTAACTATTCAAAAAATGGACGCAAAAAGAATTTGGAGGATGGGGTTGTGAAATGCTTTGCATCTTCTCACCATCAGCAGGTAACCGCTGGCCACACGGATGACGCTGATGTCAGAGAAGGACTTGAGGATGTCCTCCAGGGTGGTGGTGGTGAAGGACAGGACCTTCTGGGTGGAGTTCTCTGCAACACTCTGCAGCACCGCCTGGACGGACAGACAGAGAGACAGCGAGAGGGGTCATCTGTTAGGAGTGAGACTGAGAAAAACAGACTGACAGCAAGTAGAAGAGGACCGGACTACAACCTGTCGTACACATCTATCTGGACCAGCACGAGTAACAAGGTTGCTCTCGTCACTGGGTGCCACTGCGGAGTTTCGATGCTGTTGTGCGGTTATAAATAATTCTCATTTTCTGGAGTTTAAACCCATCGTTTAGGACTTAAAAACAGTGATCAGTAATAAGTCCCAGAATGTGCGGCCGGCGCCGAGACCCTTCCTCCTCTCCCTCCTCCTGCTACCTCGGGACGCACAGATGGCTTCAGCATCCAAACTGCACTTACTGCTCAGCGGGGAGCAGGGCTGGCTGACAAAAACCCTAGGAAACACACACACACACACACACACACACACACACACACATGCCAAAGCGTGTGCGCTCGCACATGGCACACCGTCCTGCAGATGCACTCAAAGCGCAAACACAAATGGACGTCGTTTGTCATCTATTATCGTTGGAGTGATCGAAAAAAATTAGTCATGCGGTTTGTGTGAGCGATGGCCGGGGCCTCAGGAGGAAATGGCGCGCACGCACACACACGCGCGAGCACGCACACACACACACACACACACACACACACACACACACACACACACACACACACACACACACACACACAAGGTCGCGCCATATCAAGCAAAGGTTCGGGCCCCCCAAAACAAAGAGCAGATGATGTCACACATGAGCCACCAATGGGGCCACAGCTGGGAAAGCGATTGTGAATGAACTTGTGAGTGAGTGTGCGTGCGTGTATGTGCGTGCGCTCGTGTGTGTGTGTGTGTGTGTGTGTGTTAGAGGCAGAGAGCGATGGAGAGAAAGAGGGAGAGATCAGCGCTCCTTTAATGTCTTCCAGACTCGGCCGCTCGCCGCTTGATTGCTTCTTTCTACTGAGGAGCGGGGAAGGGAAGCTCGTGCCACACACCGGCAGCGCTGCTCGTCTCCAGCAGGGGCCCTCGGCTTTGGGATTGGGGCCTTTTCCATGTTCACCTGTATCCGGCCGCTGATTTACAATGTGGCCGCTGAGGTTTTGGGGAAGACTTCTTCTCTCTCCCTCTCCCTCAACCTCCATTCTGGATGGCCCTGCCCACTCCCACCCTCCTACTATGTTTGGCCCCCATACCTCAGCGTATCTCCTCTGCCAGGCCTCCAGTATGGCCGCAGCCTTCTCCTCGTTCCAGTTGATGTGGGAAACGTCGTCGTAGCCCCGAAAGTGCTCAAACATCTGCTTGGGAGTCATCAGCTGGAACATGGTCTGCAAGGCCTGGGCACTGAAAAGTGGCAGGGGGGAAGGGAAGGGAGGGGCAGAGAAGAAGAGGAAGGGATGTAGAGGATGAATGGAGTAGGAGAGGAGGAGGAGGACAGAAACATGAGCTGGCGGCGGGGATTCGACTTTATTTAGTGGCTAATTAATATCTCCGTTCAGCAAACACACATATTTTCCCTCAAGGTTTTCGGAGCCTCCGGGGCCCAAAACAGAGCGCGGGCCAATCTAACCAGAAAGGAGCGCTAGACCAAAACCACAGCGCCTTGGATTAGGCTCATCATAAACAGTGGTGTGCTCGGCACACCTGCTCGATAAGCAAAAACATTGCTTCCTGTAATAGGGAGCCGTGGAGCCAAGAGCGGAGGCGGCGCCTGCGGCCGTGCAAGTCGGCCGCACACACGCAAACCCCGCGCCGCAAATATTCGCACATCCGTAAACGTCTGAACGGCGGTGGTACAAACAACCGCTGTTCATATCATCAGTGGTAACGTGGGCCCCAAACAGATAGAGGGCTAATTACATTGGTAAAATTGAAAAAGAGGCATCTGTGCTGCTTTTTACAAAGTGGTGTTTGTATAACTTCTCTAGGAGAGGACGACGGCGCAAACGCTGGTTTGCACAGGCGGCTGTCTTCTGCACTGCTTCCTCCGGAGAAAATTCTAGCGCTGGTGTGGCCGAGGACTGCAGTGCCAGACAACAGTCAAGGTGAGCGACGTGTTTGGAGGGGATCAGAGGTGATTTTATCCATTTTTTTCTGTTTCTGCTGCTCTGTTATCATTAAAGTTATCATTTCTTCGCTGGCTTTCACAAGAGCCCGTCGATGAGATCGCTATTAGCGTGCAGACAACTAATAATTTCTTTAAAGAAATACCAGCCAGAAACTAAAATCCGGCGATGAAAACAATAATGACAGCGGTTGTTAAATTCGTATGGGAAATTGGATGGCAACAGTAGCATTCTGGTGCAGAAAGGATGCATACACACACACACACACACACACACACACACACACACACACACACACGCACGCGCACTCACAGGAATGGAATGAATGCATGCACAGACACTCTAATGAGCCAACTTTGCTCGGAAAAAAAACTTGACCACAAAACAAACAGGCCACTCAGATAAAGTGCCATATGACTGGTATGTGTGCGTGTTTGTGTTTGTGTCTGTGTCTGTGGGTGTTTACCTTTGTTAGTACGTGCATGTGCTTGTGCATCATGTTAACAACAACACCGTGTCGAAATGAGCATGTTTATGAAATTTTACTGGAAACGTCCTAATGCTGAATAAACTGTTGCCGTTTCCCCCGAATTCCACTGGTAAACTTGAACGCAGCACACTGGCGTGGGCGCTCCAGTCTTAGCATGTGTAGCACTGTTGCTAATCACAAGTGGAAGTGACACTTTTGGAACATAGTGGCACAAAGACAAGGCCACAATTGAGTCATATTCACAAAACATACTCAATGACGTCGGACAATCTGTTAAAATGCACCATTGAAGTCTAGCTAGCAAGAGCATTCGAATGTTAGCTGGCTGGTGTGACAGCTACACCTTTTAACGCTCAACATATAAGACATTTAATGTTACTTAAGTATTGAGTAATGCTTAAATAAGTTTGTCTGCTACCTAGTTTAATTTAGCAAATATTTAGCAATGAAGCGAGCACAGTACAGCTGCATACTTTCCTGTAATAGAAAAGGTATATCAGTGTGCATGACGCTATAATTGACTTATATGTTCATTTATTGGAGGGCATGTTCTAAATCCACAGGTAACCATAAAATCCAAATGCATTGTCCTGGTGCTTAAGCTGGAATCATGTCCGTGTGCCCCAAATCTCTGTGTATTTGGACAAACTAGCCGGGTAATAGATCACTATAAGTGCTCATGTGAATGTGTGTGTGTGTGTGTTGTGTGTGTGTGTGTGTGTGTGTGTGTGTGTGTGAGTGTGTCGGTAGTGTCTGAACCAGGCGGCCATAGTTGAGCAGGAACAGCTGGAGCTCTAAGATTTCAGTGGAATCTGCTAATGACTGCAAGATTTACAGCATGCCGCATACACACACACACACACACACACACATACACACACACACACACAGGGCAGTATAAAAAGAGCAAAAAACATAGACTTGATCCAGAATAAGCCCCACAGTGATCGCAGCAGCGTTTATGAGGGTGCCGGTGTGTCTAAGTGCCGGTGTGTTACCTGAGCAGGGGTCCGCTGCCGTTCTTGGTGGTCCCGCCTATTATCAGTTCCTCCTGCCAGTGCATGTACTTCCTGGACAGGCCGTAGCAGCCGCCGCTCAGGGCCCGCGCCACGTTGAATGGCTGGCACAACCACAGGCGAGAGGATATCGGTCAGCAGCCGAAGTTTAAATGCGACTTGCAGAGAAACAGTGACGAGGGCCGAGAGGGTCCCTGCTCCCTACCTTGGTAGAGTTCTTGTTGGGTGCAGTGAGGGGGCAGTCGGGGTCGGCGGGGTTCAGGCAGGGCCTGTCCATGTAGCCGTGTCCCACGTCTGCCTTCTCCAGCATGTTCTCAAAGCCCTCGACGGGGAAGTTAATCTTTCGCAAGTGCTCCAGGAACTCCTTGGGGTCAAAGGTGGTCCATTGCAGAGGGTCTTTTTCCCCTCTGTGGGTTTAAATAAAGCTGTATATTAGGATAAGTTTGGGATTCTGGTCATGTGTTCTCTTGTGTGTCTTCTCACAAATTTGTGTCCGAGCGTTTGCACGCTTCACTTTTCTGAGCTCCCTGTTATTTAGAGGCATGTCCAGTTCATTAAGTTGATTTAATGTGATGGGAGGGGCTTGTGACACTTTGTACAGTACTGTTTCTAAAAATCAGGAAAATCAAATATAGATCCTGACACGTCAGATCTAGGGATTAATCGATAATCGATTAATTGTCGATTAAGAATTTAATCGATTAAAATTAAATTAGTCGCAATTAATTGGTTAATCTAGGTTCTCAGGAACAATTGCTGCTTATCAATTTATCGTTAATCAATTGATAATTTCCCTCTCTAGTCAGATCATATTGTTTTTTTCCTTTATCGGTTTTGTTACAGTGTGCGTTGTTGGTATTTTGCCCGTTTCAATCCCTGCGCCGCACCTCAGACGCTGATGAAGGAAGCGGGCAGCTGAGCGGACACTGCGTGGTGGTTGTGCTTGCCAGATATTTGGGTGCAATTACCTCTGAAAAGTGCCTCATTCTGGGGCAAATTATCTCTTTCCCGCTGGGTGTTGAAAGAAAACAATCAATGGAGACCGACTCCCATCATGCAACGGTACAGTGGCGGATTCCTGCGCCCGACTGATGGCCGTGCGTCTGTGCCTTGCACATTCCAATCTCTCTTTCTCTCGCCATCATTCAGACTACATTGTATGTGCTCAACCAGGCTTGGGTTATTATTCCCAACCTTCCAACCAGAACATAGTAGAAAAAAAAAAAACAACAACACATACACACACACACACAAAGATATAAACACACCCACAAATCAGGCCGGAGTGTCTTCATACTGGCATGACACGACGACGAACCACCAGAATGGCAGCGGAGCTACGCTGCACGGCTGCAAACGCACATGCGGAGGTAAAGGTCCGCTGAGTGTTACTGTAGCAGCAGGCCATTAGCAACAGAAGGGCCAGACAATGGTGTGAGGCCCAGGGCTGCAGAGAAACTATCAGCCAGCGATACGCATGCCAGCAGCCACTACAATAGAGCCTTCAGAGAGGACGAGTTCAGGACACACACACACACACACACACACACACACACACACACACACACACACACACACACACACACACACACACACACTTCCACAGTGTCTCTTTGGATGAGAAGCCTCCAGTGAAGGACTGAAAACAACACTGGGATGGGATTCGCTCCCTCTTCTGTCTTAAAGCAACATGAGGAGACTTTCACATACTGAATGTGCAGGTAGAGTCGGGACCATATTGGCCGACTGGCTTCGGCGAAGTGATGCTGTGCAAACTTTTCTTGAAACTTTTTTTAGACAGCCGTGAGTAGTTGCGTTTCCATTAGCCCTAGAATTGCCTAAATATCGCAATAAAAAACTGGCACTGGAAACACCTAAATTTGGAAAAAAGTTCTCAAATATGGCTAAAAGGTTCTGACGCTCTCATGAGGGATCGATATGGAGGCACATCGCAAAAGTGTCACAGAAACACTTTTTTCGTGTTTATGTGTCGCCGGACGTGACGCGCGGAGGTCACATGACCAGTTCGGTTCAAGTGAAAATCGCACGTTAGGTTTGGACAGAGGAAACAGACATTTTTTTTTTAGCTTATGCGCTTCATACCATTCAGTGGAAACACCTGCAAATTGCAATTGTACTTTGTCGAAATTTCAGAACTATGGCTTTTACTTTGCGAAGAACTGTAATGGAAACGCAGCTACTGTCAGATACGCATCCCGCTGCCTCCGAGAGGAAACCCTGGCGTACTCACGGGAGATAGACCATCCCCGACTGGAGCTTGGCTCCTTCCCAGAAACAGTCCAAAGGGGTGATGATGAGGCAGGGATGTAACTTTTCAATGATCTAAAAGAGGGGAAAAGAAAACACACGTTGTCAGAAAAGGCAGAGGAAACACACAGTCAGAGACAATTAGTTCTTTTTTTGCACCTCACCTGATCCATAAAATGGGTTTCCGTGACTAGTTCTCCTGATTTGTAGCACAGGTGTTCTAATTTCCATTGTCTGAGGAAGGGAACAAAGGAGGTTTGTTCAGCGTTCACTTCAGCGTTACAACACAACAAAGCCTTGGGGGTAAAGCGATGACTGGATGATAAGGATTTTTGTCTTTAATTACGAGACAGCACCACAGGCCACAGCACGATTCAATTACGTTTAATGCCATGGTTTGAAATATTCAGGGATGGTTGATATTTATTTGATTGACTTTTAAAAATGTCAAACACCAACAACCAACATTGGTGATGGTGTTTGGTGATGTTTGTTTTCTCACACAGTAACTCTGTTTATGAACCTACTTGTGTGCATTTGTGCATCTCTATGGAAAAGTCATAAACAGAGAAGTGGCCTCCTCTGAAGGTAAACGGTGTGATTCCGACTCCCTGTCTACGGACATTTTCAAGTTTTAATCATCCCATTTCCAATACGTCCTTCCCCTCTCATCCACCCGCGAGGCTCATCAAACGCCACCGGTAGCGCTTACCTGCTGTAGAGGTAAACATGCACTCTGCTGGCTCGGATGGCCGACTCCAGGTGTTGCAGGAGCGCCTCCACTGTCAGGACGTTGGCGCCCTCCTCCCGCGGCGTCTGGATCATCAGCTGAGGGTTGAACATGGCCTCCTCGCCAATCTTCTGTCGCGTGTACTTGAGTTCCTGGTTGACACGGCCACCGACTGGACAAAGGCAAGACAAAACGCACAAAATTGTTGAGACTCTCTGGTATTTTGTAACTGGATGTGATCCGCATTACATATTTGGCCGGACACAACGTTTTAAGCTATAACCTCACTTTGTTTGCTCTTAATTGTGACAACGCATGTTCACTAAAACCCTGAGAAGTACAGTTTAAAGTCAGTTATGTCTTTATTAACCCCTACATTCTGGATGTCTCCGAAGCTACACGTGTGTGTGTGTGTGTGTGTGTGTGTGTGTGTGTGTGTGTGTGTGTGTGTGTGTGTGTGTGTGTGTGTAAAATAGCATTCACAAGTTACACACAATGCTTACACCATAAAGCTTTGTTATTGCATTTTTCTGTTCAAACAATTTGTGAACGTAATTTACAAACCAAACATCGTCATCGTATCAACAAAAATTGTTTACTCTCTATGCCGCTGAGGTTAAAATATTATTCCTGACAGACGACAGGAGCAATCAATGCCGTGCCGGCCAACACAAACAATCTGTACCACACGCTATGAGGAGAAGAAGAAGAAGAAGAAGAAGAAGAAGAAGAAGAAGAAGAAGAAGAAGAAGAAGAAGAAGAAGAAGAAGAAGAAGAAGGAGAGTAAAAAAGGAAAAGTCGTTTTGTGTGCCAAAGTAAAACCCAAACCTAAGTCAGCTTGGCTGAAGCATTATCAGACTTGTATCTGAACAAAAGTGCTTTGCTGACAGGGAGCTTTCACCTCCACAGCCCTGAACCCCCCTCACACCCCCAACTCCCTCCAACGGCCTGCCATCGCACTCAAACCAGCTCAGCATTTCTCTTGAAAATTTGCTAAAAAGTCAGCAGCGCCAGACCACATTGACTGCATATGTGTTGGGACGGACTGCCTGTGTGTGTGTGTGATAGAGCGAGGGTGGCTCTGGTCCAGGCTTTGCTCCTGGTATCGTGGTGAGACTAAGCCCTGTGCGTGCGCTCTGAGCTCTGGGCTAGCCCCGGCTACAAAAGCAGCCTTTCAGGCCCTTGGGCCGCCATCCCTGCTCCACCCGAGCGCAGCCAAGGCCAGTCTGGCAGGCTGCTCTCTCGCAAACACGTGAACAACAACGGCGGCCGGACTCTCCGGACTTCGTAAACGCTCTCGTGTTATTTCCCCCATTGTCCTCAGCTCCACCTGAGCTGTCCATCCAAGTCCATCCTTGGCTTCTCCAGCTGCCAGTCTGACTTTGCGAGCGGAGTCGACGAAGAATTTCCAGCGAGAGCTCTCACGATTTATAGCCATCTTTAGGTTTTTGACCCCCCCCGCCACCCCCAGCACCCCGCCGTGAAAGAGAATCTGGCAAAAGGAGCCGACTGTGTGAGAAAAGTAACATTTCACCACGCCCCTAATCCCATTGAACGTATTCCGCTCCATTTGCGCAGCGGCGGGCGCAGATTGAATATTTTCTCCCCGTTGTAATGGCATTAAAGTTGAACATAAGCGCGTTGGACTGTTCTGCTGAGCGGGGGGACCACCCAGTCAGACCAATGGAGGAAAGAGGGAGGAGGTGGGTGGGGGGTGTTCGTGTCTCGGGGCATTAGGGAAAAACACGCGTGATTTCTTTTTCTCTGCTCCCAAACAGTCGCTGCCTCCGATCTGATCCCGTCTGAAGGCATGTTTGTAATACTCATCATTAACAGCAGACCGGCGGTCTGACCGGACTCTGCGCTGCCTCTCCACCGTGACAGCAGGACTGCCTCCCCCCGTGAAGGAGCCGCGCATGGAACTGATTTGGGCCCTCCAGCACGCTGACAGCGCACTAACAAGTCAACAAGGCGCAGTCCAGGCGGGCGGCGAAGCGTTCGGGAGGTGCATCCGCTTGGAAACACGGCGGCGGGGGGGAAAAAAAAGGGAAGAAGGAGGGAAAAAAAGGGCGCCGTCTGTTTTCTGAAGGCATTCCAGCTTGTCGGCTGCCACCCCGAAGGGTCTTGGATTTACGGCGAGGAACGGGACACCGAGTCGCAGTCATGCGCTCTGCCGCTCGCTCCACAGGAAACGGCACATCACGGCCTCGGGCGCAGAGAATTCCACACTTCACAAGGTTACAGCGTTTTGGGGTCAACACTCACAAGGCCTCGGGGTGAAATTAACACCCCAGCTGGACCGAGAATATGTGTGTGTGTGCGTGCGGGCGGGCGTGCGAGCAAACGAGCATGCACACGTACGCACACACACGCGCACGCGCGAGCGTGTGTACACACAGCTGTGTTTCTTCAATGACACATATTCCCATATTCCCTCTCCAAAGAAAACTGGTTGACCCCGGCATGTGTTGATAACTTGGAGGTGTCTCGCTGCAGCCTCAGCTGCTCTGACCTCAAACAAAGTGCCACTGACTTTCCAACACTTTCCAGGCTCTCTTGTTTTGTCAGCAATTAACTTTTTTTTTCCCTCCCCACCACCCATTCGGAGCCACGTTCTCTTTTACATTATGGTCTTTGTTGCGAAGTACTTGTTTTGGAAGTTGCCTCAACGCTCTCACTCAGCTGTACGGGTTCCGATCTTGAGATTCAGAACCGACCGCCGCCAGGTGTCAGACCTCAGATTAAAAAAAAAAAGAAATGTTCCCAGGAATAATGGCTGGGCCAATAGCTTGCCGGGATGCTAAGCTAGTCTGACAGTGATAGATTCCATTCGTTGGCTAGACGTGTCACTAACGGAAAGGACCTTCAGCATCAGGTGCAGAATGGATGTCCATTGAAAAGGAGGTGAAGCGTGCAGTCACTTTGCTTTCTATAAGCCAGCGTCGCAGGTTCAAATCCCACCGCGGCTACGTGCAGCAGCTCAAAATAGGGCAACCTGTTTCACACTGGAATTTTACTAAATGTCTCCCAGGTAGCCCATTACAAACCCACAACCTCTGGTACACGACCACAGTTCATAAGTTATTGGCAGACGGTGTCCCATCTTACATGTTAGTTACATGGACTATAGGAACGCTCATCCACACAATCTATATGTCTATTTTCATATGTGTATAGTTCTGTAAGGACACTTTGTCTCTCAACTGCTTTGTATTTACTTCAAAGTCAAAATTTGGTGAAAAAGGTAGAAATTTGATGAATAAAGTAGGACTGGATGGATGGTGGATTAACCCAGTTACCCACAGTTAAAAGTAAACTGCTGAAAATAGCTTTATCCCACAAGATTCACCCACACAGTAATCAGGAAACTGGCAAAAACTAAAGTTTTTTTTTAAAGAGCCTTTCAACTTTATTCTCGACATTTTTAATTTGTATTTTACTTTACGTTGACATTAATTGCAAAATCATCTTTATTCTTGAAATGTCAACTTTATTCTCGAATTGGAAACTTCTTGTGGCCTTAATCCTCCTGCGGACTCTTGAGGCATCTGCTGGCTTTCTCTTTTGAGATGCCTCTGGATGTGATTTGATGTGATTTAGCGCTTCACAAGTGATTGATAATTTTCTATTTCTGTTGTTGGCTGCAAAGAAACAATTCTGACATTTCAACACTTTTAAATGGAAGTTAGTCAATAAATATTAAAAACACTCTCAAAATAAAATTCCAGCAGGTTACTAATGGTTACCCTAATTCAAACCATTCAACCAGTCGCAGCGTCTCCTAATCCAGAACCCATGTATGTCCTTGACTATCACTGATTAAAAAAGAAAAGCGGGAGAGGAGAGGAGAGGAGAGGAGAGGAGAGGAGAGCAGTGTGTATCGCAGTATTAGCGCTCTGTATGGGTATTCACAGTGTTGCATAACATTAACCCCTGGACCCCCCTATTCTCAGAGCGGAGGGGTGGGGGGCGGCGGGCACCCAAAGAGAGAGAGCAGGTTTCTAAGGAGCTGACAACGGCCCCTCCCTCCTTTCAGCTCCGCACTCCCCCTCCTCTTTATACCCTCATTTTCTCTCTCTTCGCTCTCTATTCAGCCCTGGGCGCTGATTGGCCGGATCATGATGGCAATCAGCCCGGCCCCTCTGTCAAAGCCAGTGCAGCTATACACCCCCCTCCCCCCGGGATCCCCACCCCTTCTCGCCTTTGCCAACTTTCTCCCCTCTCCGCGCAGCAGCCCGCAGCAGCACTATAATCCCCACCCCACCCTCGCCGTAAATCTCTCACACCTGACACGGAAAGCGGCGCGAAAACAAGTGGAAGCAGCGGAGGAGGAGTGCAAATCAAACGGGAGGAACAGACTGAATTGAAACACGTGAACTAGCATTTAAACCTAAAATCATTTGAACCCCCCCCCCCCCCCCACCCCACCCCCCCCTGGTCACTCTCGCTGGTCTAATACGTCACGTGATCTTGACATCAGCGGACCACATACGGCCATAAATGCACTGTACGTATGCACATGTGGCTGAAAACATCTGCACGTGTGTGCAAATGTGTGTGTGTGTGTGTGTGTGTGTGTGTGTGAGCGCGCACACAGAGGGAGGATTAGCTGGATTAGACCCTCTCTCAGCGGGGACCCCCTGTGGCGAGTAGGAAGCCCCCCGAAACCAGGTCACCCCTCTGCCACCAAGTCTCCGGCGACCTCCCAGAGCCAGGGGCCCCCCGATACCACCAGGGGGACGAGAAGGGCCCCTGGCCGAGGGGACAGCGGCGGCAGGAGCAGTTGAGGGGGGGGGGGCGGCGGACCAACGCAAGGACATGAGGTGTGGACCAAACATTTGAACTGAGCTGCAGCAGCAGCAGCTGAGCAGATACACGAAGGAAGGAAGGCCACAGAGGCGGCTTATTGAGTTAAAGGGCCAATATGGAACATTTGCAGGGACATTAGAGGGGGAGCCGCAGCAGAAACGCTCGAGGGCACAGAAAAAAAAACCCAGTAGCCCAACGTCCAACGGCTGTGGAGCTTTCCAGTTGGGTTACCAAGACATAACATTGTCTGGAAGAGTGAAGTAAGATTCATTCCTTTATTCATGTTATTCACCCCAGACTTGTTGTCTGATGCAACATTATGGCTGCGAGCATTTTGATCAAGCCGATTTCCGCTGCACAGGTCCAAATGTATTCACCTACTAAAAAAACTGTGGGACATTCTAATTAGCTTTGGGCTAATACTGCTGCGTGCTGGTGCCTTTCATTTCTGTGACCAATGTATGTGCGCGGTGACTGTCTTTTTGCTGCTGGATGTGCGATCACTGGGAAATACCCGTCCGTTCGCCCGATGCACCGCCTCACCTTCCACCACCTGCTGTCACCCTCAGTCCATCCCCCAGTGCAGCGCCTTCTTGCGCCTTCCTCCATCACCCATTATTATTGCCGCACTTTGACAGGTGACTCGTAGTGAGTAATGTATGAAAGGTTTGCACCAACAGTAATAAGAAGACAAAAACAATATTTGCTGATACATACAGTAGATCTATGCCTAAGAAGGTTCGGAAGGACTGAAAGGTTGCTAAATAAATTGATGAAATTTTTTTGTCTTCTGAGTGTCCAAGTCCAAGCACCAGCACCGCCTAGAACTCTACTCGCGGATAAGCGGTAGGTTTTTTTCTACCAACGGTAATAAAAAACAGGGTAAAAAAAAAACATGCCTTTTTCCAAATAAGGAACCAAACAGACTATTAGTGCTGTAGCATGCACAGTACTAATGGGCATTTTCATTTATTTTTCTAATCGTCACTTTCAATGTGAGTCTCTCTCTCTCTCTCTCTCTTTCTCTCTCTCTCTCTCTCTCTCTCTCTCTCTCCATCGTGCAGGTGTTCGCAAAGCCACAAATACGTGCTGAAAGGCCTCAGACTGAGAGACGGGACCCCGTCTGACCCGAGGCGAGCTAACCCTCTCGCCATCGTGCTCTGCCTCGTCCCTCCCTCCAATCCTCCCTCCCTCCCTCCCTTCCTCTCTTTCCTTCCGGCACCACAGAGGGGGGGCGGGGGTTGGGGTGGAGGGGGGAGGGGGGCTGAAGGTAGAGGAGGTGGCGGCGCTCTAAACAACAAGTGCCACATCGCGCTGCTGACACAAGTACGACGCCCCAGCTGCCACCACCCTCCCTCAAACTCCACCCACATCACACACACACACACATACACACCCACAAACACTCTGGCATTACCATATGCATGGCTCCCCCTCGCCCCTTGATTATGCTAATCACCTGTCCAGCCAATGCAGCCCCTAAAATGGGTGTATTTAGCAGTCGGCTGGCTCCAAATGAAGCTTCCCCTGGGCCCGAGGTGTACATTCACACACTCCTCAATGGGCAGATTCTTCCACGTTGCTGCCTTCATTCAGGTCCAACCCTCGCCTCCTGCACCCCCCACTACCTCGCCCCTTGGAGGAAAAAAAAAAAAAAAAACTATTCAAAGCCAATGGATTCAGAGAGCTCTGGAGAGAGTAGAAGGAGATGAAAACTGTGATAGAAAGCAAGCATCCATTGGGAAAACATCAGCAGCTGATATATGTGGCCAACACAAAGGCAGCTTTAAAAGTAATTTCACAAAAAAAACAAAAAAAACAAGAGTTAAGTGTTTGCTATAAGCTGTCTGATCTACCAAACACAGCTCTCTATCTGGGGGAGGGAGAGTATTCTCACTTTTACACCTCTTGCCAGTGCCTGCCCATCACCAGCTGGGTAAGTGCTCACTCCATGCTCCACTTTTTTCTTTTTACTGCGCTGTGATTGGCCCACGGCACAGCCATAACAAACCGTGACATAAGCCCGAGCGGCCGATCTCAACGAGCCATCTGCCTGTCATTTCCCGGAAAGATGGCCCGTGATTCTAGGTATCCCGAAATCACACATTCCAAAGTTTGGAACAGGGGGACGCTGAGGCAGCGGCCGCAGGACAGAGAGGAGCCAAAGCTGGATTTATTTTTAGCTAACTTGTCTTTCAACTGTCAGCGATCTTGGGTATGAGGACTATATTTATGAATTACTGCTGGATAAGTGCATATGACTTAATATGATGTATCGCGACAACCTCTTTTCAGAAGGAAGAAAATGTTTTCACAAAGTCTCCATCCCAGGAAATAGCTGAAATGCTTGCCAGCAACACTTGTTCAATGTCTTTAGATGATTGATGATGCCAACAATTTTCTCGCAGTTGTTTATGTGTTTGACGGGCATTTGTAAATTCCATGATGCCCTCCAACAGCAGGTCAACAAAGCAAAACATCTCTTCGCTTGAGCACCCCAGCGGCCCACCAGCTGAAATCACAGGTGTCTCTGAGAGTACAATCAAAATTTCCTCATAGGAAACTAGGGTACCGATGCTGTACTTTCCCCCCCCCATGATGACTTTTTTAAGCTGTACTAGAACATAGCTGGTGTGCACTGACTGTACGCCGCCGACATACTGTGCACTAGGAAGTAAGAAAGAGCTGTTGTCCAATTAGGACTGTGAATGAATTTGAGTTGTGCCGTTCAAAATGTGTAAAAATGACGGCCGACTCAGTCTGGACAGAACACAAACAGAAATTTCAAATTTGGGCCACCACTAGTTTCGGCAAATCAACTCCCACCATGCATTGCTTCCTAACTACCCTTCATGGTGTATTTAAAGTGTTTGTTCCCAACATCCTTCTCGGGAATCTGGGGCACCAAACCCCTCCTCTCCGTCATCTGTGTGGCAAAATATTTCTCTCTTCGTATCCTTGCGCCTCGCCATGTGCATGTGTGGTATTTGTTACGCAGTTTGCCGCCGGTGCCGGCTTCCAGTGACGTCGCGCTGCAGGAATGGCGATGAACTATACCGCTGTGGTACGTAGGGCCCACGTGTGCCAGGGTGGGAGGCGGAGGCTGCAGGATTTCAGCAAATCCCCCGCAAAAAATTGTTTATTGCGTGTTTGCATGCGAAATTCTCCACGCGGCCGCCTGAGAAACATCAATCCACACCCGGGCTCCACCGAGCTGGCGTGCAGCGGGCACCGCAGCCAAAACACAAACACACTACCGCTACTATACTCCAGCGTCTCCCTCCGCAGCGCCACTACCACGCTTGTGCACACACACACACACACACACACACACCCACACACTCTCTTCCTCTGCTGTTTTGCACTTTCTCCACCCCTTTGGCAGTTACCGCTGCGAGGGAGGGGAGAGAGGAAAGGGGAAGGGGAAGGAGAGAGAGAGGGAGGGAGGGAGGGATGGAAGGGAGAGCGGGCCAGACCACCCTGCTCTCATGGCAGGCCTGAGTGTTTACATTGCCGTGGCTCACTCTGTAATACATCTGGCATTCTGAGGCCACTCTCTCCAGCCAGGGACGTGGGGGAGGGAGGAGGGGAGGAGGAGAGAGGGAGCGAGAGAGAGAGGGGGAGAGGGAGAGCTTTCAGGCAGCCGGGAGAGGAGAGAGGTATATGAAAGAGAGGGAGAGAGAGGGAGGGAGTCGGGGGGAGGGGTGGGTAATTCTCATCACAGTCTCCTGTGGTCGGTCAGTCGCAGGGCTCTGCTTTTTGAATAAGAGCGCGGCGAAGAATGCAAAATGTAAACAGAACGCTCGCAGGCATCCGGGGATGTCGCCCACCGGTGAATGGGGAGTGCGCGCAGCAGACGAGCGACAACAACAATTTCTGTAAAGTTTGTTTTTTGCAGGTCCACATAGATAAATTTGTTCTTCACATGAGTGGGTAGGGGGCAAATCGGCCTGAGAAAACTGCCTCTGTGCCTGCATACAGTATCGTGACTGAAGTCCTCAACCAGCCAGTCAGCCAGCCAGCCTGCACTTTTCATCAACTCGTAAAGTTTAACACAACACACAGGAATGTTATTCTTCCTATAGACGCCTGATCCCGTTTGCAGCCAACTGATAAACACAAAATCAGTCCAGTTTGGGAAACGAGACATGTGTTTGCGCCTGGGCGAACGTGTGTGTTTGTGTGTGTGTATGCAATGGTTTGTGTTGCGATATATGCACCGGGGGGTGCATGAACGCGAGTGCCCAGGGTGTCACCACCTCTGTATCTCTGCACTTGCAGCTGCAGAATGAGAATGTTGGAGAGCAACAAAAGGAATGGATGGGATAAAAAAAAAATCAGAAGGAAAATAAATAAAGCGGAGAAGAAGGAGAGAATAGCAGGAGTAGAAAAACGTATAAATCAAACTGGGACGCCAAAATAGCCTGGCATGTCGGCCCTGGTCAACCACCTACTCGTTCACAGAAAACTCCCTATGCCAAAAAATGTGAATGCCTCCTGCAAACGTGCATGTGTGCGTGAGCGCGCTTGTGCATGCATGCATTCACACATGTATCAGCGCTCCCATGCACATCAAAAGTCCAATTATTATTATTAATTATTATTATTCAATCAGGCAAACCGCGATCCCCTCAGCCACATTGGAAGCGCCCCTCCTCCTCGGCACATCCACAAGAAAGGACGTCAAAGCTTCTTCTGAGAGCCCTTGGAGTTAGACTTCTGCACTGTTGTCAGCAGCCAAGCAACAAAACAACCACTGTGACTGACTGAGCATGAAAAACATGAAAAATAGCTTCTAAAAAAACGACTATTCCCTCCGCTCGCAGCCTGCAACAAAAACACTGGGTAGAGACACGAACAAGGTTTTTATGAAGACAGAGTGAACATAGGACTAAGAGTTTTGTGCCACTAACCAGGAAGTGATGTCACAAAGTCCCTATTATGACATCAAAAGGGGGCAGTTTCTACGGCTCTCTGTTTTAGCAATACTTTGAAAGGTGTAGCAAGCAAATAAAGCAAAGGTTGGAGTAGTAGTAATAATAATAATAGATTTTATTTATAACGCACTTTACATCTGCGGTCAAATCTCAAAGTGCACAATAAAAACAGTGGACAAGCACACAACGGCCTTAGACAACAGTGGTCAAGCTCAACTAATCTCACTGTAACAACACTGGTGGCAGGAACATCACCTCCTCACTTAATTTCTACAATTGTAACGAGAACATTGAACATGAACATTTTGCATCCACTCTGCTGCAGCCTGGATATTTACTGGGCAGTTAGAGGCAGGGAGTCGTTTTGGAGATGGAAATGGTTTTAGACTGACTGCCCTCTGCTGGAGGACAAAAGTCAAAAGGTTAAAGACACATTGGGACGAGGACCTCGCGCTCTGTCTTTAATAAACTCACACTTACAGCCGTACAGGATGCAAACAATGCTTGGTGACAGCTGCAACTTCTTCAGGATGTCTCCCCGCACCACACACACACACACAACCGTGCACACGCACGAAAAAACACGCATGCACAATCCACTCTGCTGCTGTGAGCCTTCACTCTGCACCCAAGCCACAGGGTGAGTATCAGGTGAGGTTTTAAATAGCGGGGCCTCTAGGAGATGACCTCAGGGTCCCAGGGGTCTACCCCCATGGCCCCTGGCCTCCACACTCACCCCTCCCTCCCTGAAAGTACTCCAGGACCGGGGGCCTCCCCTCAGCCTATGGCCTTGAGACTGCAACCCTTTGCCCTAAACCTGAGTCCAGGCCATAAATCTGAGGAGCATAAACTCATTCCAACTTGAGTCACTCACGAACATCTCTGTGAAGATCAATGAAAATAAGACTCTTCTCGTGAAAACTGGACGGCTGGCGTCTCTTTGTTAAGCACCTACACCTACACAAACCCAACTTGGTCCCATGTTCATCCTTGGACACCCCACCTTGTCTGCAACCCACAGCAACTTCAATAACCTAACTTCTCCAGCCTCTTTGGCTGTCATCAGTGCTGCTGTGCCGCCACATCCCCAGCTTACTTTTCAGCACAGAAAGCGAGCTGGTGTCCGACAGGAAGGCCAATGTTTATGTGATACCGTTTAAATTAGAGGCAGACGGCGCTGCTATTTTCTTTACAATTTGCCCAGTGTTTGCCTTAAACTGGAATGCCAACAGCGACGGCTCGATCTTTCACGTGAGGCCAGGAGCGACTCTGAGAGGGAGCCTCATTCTTCTCCTCCTCATTTTCACTCCCTGCACACGGCTTATTGTTGATTAGGATAAGATCACCTGGAGTCTCGAGCTCTCTGGAAGTAAGGACGCTCACACACATGGACTCAGAGTGCAGCAGTTCTACTAGGGCCCTATAATTGCCACTATCACAGACTAGTGGACGAATCACAGAACTGGCCAATGAAAATAGAATCTATTGTTGTACACGGAATGCCACAGAGATGGATGTTATTTGACTGGATTTATGTTTTTGGGAGGAAGAGGAATGTTTATTTGAGGGAGAAAACATTTGTGGACATTGAGGGCCGCCCCAGCGTCAGTTCACAAACACTGCCGCCCCACACCCAAAACAATGCATGCATTGGAAAGAAGCCAACTAAGAAGACAAATACAGACACTTGCACGTATTGTCGATTGGAAACCTATATGTAAGAAATCCATTCCTTCCCCTTATTTTCTTATGTGAAAAACAAGAAGAAAAAAAACACCACACAGCACCGACTGTCTTGTAGCACAATTAGCCTTAAAAGTTTTTATTTCAAAAAACAAAACAACAAAGACGGTAGGAGAAGAACTTTGAAGTGAAAATGAAGATTTGGGAAAAAATAAGAGAGATTTCATAAGGGCTTGCCTCCCTGGAGTTCAGGAAAGGAGTGCACAATACTACAACTTCCCCTGTGAGCTAATAATTTCCGGTGATCATCACGCTGGAAATAAACACAGCGCTTATCTACAAATCGGACACCGTCCGCCCTAAAATGCGAAGCGAGAAAAAGAGGCCGCTAAAATAAATACTGTCATTCCTGAAATGTTTAGTCAAACCTTCATTCGTCTTCGGAGGCCTGACACAATCGCCTCTTTGAATGGGCGCGCTGCCTCGCTCCCCATAGATCTCTGTCACTTTGCCTGATAAACAGAACTTTCTGTGTTAATAAACAGCGTTGACTGCGCGCCGTGTGTGTGAGAGAGAGCGTGAGAGAGACGACGGCGGCGGCGACGAGGCCGGCGGAAAACCTGCAGAGCGTGACGGTGCGCAGGATAAACACGGCTCGCGGCAGCGCGGCGTTGGGCCTCGGCCACATGTGCGACGAGCGCAGAGCGTGCACGATGGCCGCAGATGCAGGCCAAGGAGGGAAGCAGTGCGATCGGGAGATATGACAGCGGTTGCAGTTTTGGGGAGCGCACGGTCCGTGTGTGTGTGTGTTTGTTTGTGTATGTGTGTGCACAGGCCACACAGCTTCCAGTCGGGTTTGTCCACGGGTCGCCTGCGGAGGGCACTTCCACACGAAGCATAAACACTGGCTCCGTCCTCTCCTCCTCTCTTTTCTTCTTCCTCCCGCACGATGGGCCAGTCCCCCAGCACGGCCCAGCACAGCGTTCCACAGTTCAGGCAGAACTAATCTATCTCTCAGCTGTGCAGTCTAATCTAAACAAACAGATCTCTCCCTAACAACATCTGGAACCCCTCATGTACCGGGGCCTAGGAAACCACTGCGGCCCACTCTCTTTGTCAGCGGCTGTGTGTTTGTGTGTGTGCGTGCGTGCAGGTTGGACCCTGCGTAGCCAGAGGAACATCGTGTCGGAGACGTCGACCAGCGGGTTCCTCGAAGGTTCCAGGTAGGTGACCGTCTGTCTGTCACACCCAACGAGCACCTGTGCCAAACACTTTGCCTCAGCCAAAAGCGGTCAAAGTCTGTCCGAGCCAAGGAATTAAACACTAGTAATGTCCCCATAAATGTTATGTACCTGCAGTTAAAGCGGTACAAAACAACCCGTGGAGACATTTATGAATAACCGATCTCGCAAAAGGTACCAGCGAGTAGACTTCATTCTTGGCGATTTCGACACTTTTATCGGAAAGACATCTTCATACAACTTGGAACAAAGTCAGCTTGCCACACCTCAACCCTGAAAACTATGAGCTGAACAACTGAACCTACACAGACACAGGAATGAAGAAAATAATGATGACTGACTAAACTGATCGATGCCCGATTACATCCAGAGGTGGAAAGGCAGAATTAAGTAATAAGCACATATCTGACCGTTAGTTGAATGAAATTTATGTTTTGAGGGTCGAGAGGAACATTTTGGTTCTGGGAGAACACAGGGGGGACCACCTGCACATCACTTGACAAAACCACCCACCCACTCAGAAATAAAAAGTTAGAAAAAGGGGACACACAAGAAAGCTAAGATGGCAGAAAGCCCCCAAACCTGCATAAAAAGTTCCCAAAATACAGAGCCAAGTCAATACTACACACAGGTGATATGCTGAAACTGTGTGGAAAAACTAGCATGAAGGGTTAAAAAAAAAACTGAAATGATGGACTTCAGGAAAAATTAAATTGAAATAAAATGAACCACCTTTTCAAGGCCTCTAAGAAAGGACTCGTGTTCATGGGGAAATACGGTCAAAAAGAGACTTCCGTACAACTCACTGTTAGTGACTGTATTTTCCTCCCATGTGCCCAGTGATTGAATGTAAATAATCATTTTTACAAGGAAGTCTAAAAATACAACCCGGGGCATCCGGACATGCAAAGACCACTCAGAAGCAATGCCAGTTGCAAGAAGCCTCGTCATAAACTTCAGTTCCAGTTTTTCCAGTTTAAACGGGTGAAGCCGACGAGCAAAACGCTCCACTTCATGTGCGGCCGCTTGCTTGAGAGCATGATGCAGCAGCCGTCCAGCATGTGAAAGAGGGCGTGAGAGCCATGTGTTCCTCTGACTCCAATCAGGAGTCCTGCACTAAAGAGACTCCCCTCCGCTTCGACAGCCGCTGACTGCGCCTGTGCCACAGATAACAGCAACACGCTGTCCGTCAGACCCCCGCAGCAGCAGCAGCACACATGGTCAGATTAGCAAAGCAGCGACAGTAGACAGGCTGATGTCAACAAAGAAAAAGTCTACTTTACATGTTTGGTTGGCGTTGAGCAGCTTCACATTTGAGACAATTCCGACCACACAGAAGGCAGAAGTCGAGGAGGGACAGATGAGTAAAGACGGTTTTTTTTTTGTTGTTGTTTTCTTTTCTTAAAGGCCCAGTGTGTGAGATTTAGCAGCGCCTAGTGGTGCTGGAGCACACTGCAAACAAATTAATACCTCTTCATTGTTACTTACTTTACATGCCGATGCCAGGTTTGGGTGTGTCATGTATGCAGCTGCGTTGTCACTTTAGTTTCAGATATCAAAAAACAAACCAGAATAGGACCAGCGAGGCTGAATGACCCACCATGCAGAGAACAGGTGGGCTCAGAGGCAGTTTAGGAACATTTTTCTTTCATCAGCAAAATTCTTCTACCTCTCCAGAGTGAATCCATTCTGATGCCGCGCTTTAACTCACGTCTTCCTTACACCAGTTGTGACATGAGGGTAAAAATCACAATCCCTCAATCGGACCCGTATGTATCATGAAAACACCCATATTTACCATTAGCAAGTGAAGAAGCTAACAGCTATTTACGTACATTCAGAGATCTCATCTCGTAAAAATAAATAAATAAACAAAACATACACAATACGTTCAGATCTCTGTCATATTACGAAAACATTACAGACTGGACCTTTAATGCACAAAATCAAAACACTACTCTATGTCTTAGCGGCGAAATCCTGCTCTTCCATGCATGCCTCCTAAAGTCAACCCCAGCCATAAGTGCAGGAATGCGGATCAATGGGGGGAAAAAAGGGAGAGGGAGGAGGGGGGGGGGAGAAAAAGCACAGCCCCTTCCCCATACCCCACAAAGCACCACCCATACACACGGCTCTGTTCTCTGCTCTCCCTCAAGAAAGTGTCACTCGGTGGCGGTGTTTTATCTTTAAAACACAAATCACGAGAAGCGAACGAGCAGTCATCCGCTCCGGGGGGAAACAGAAAAGGCGGATTCCCGCGCCTGCTCCGCTTTTTCCCTGCAGCCGGAGACAAATCTTTTTGGAAAGTTGAGAGCTGTCCAAAAGGAGACCACACACACCGTCTCCAGAGCGCTCAACTGCTGGGGGCAGGCAGGCAGGCAGGCAGGCAGACACACACTCGCATATACACACACACACACGCGCGCGCGCGCACACTCACGCACTCTCGCACAAAATGGCGGCTTTGACGAAAATTTCCCTCTGCCCCGAAAGCTGCTTATGAACTTAATTACAACCTTCCTTCTGAGCGCAGTCAGTTACCCCCGGCACATCGTGTGTGCGTGCATCTGACAAGGACTCTTTTTTCTTCTTCTTCTTCTTCTTCTTCTTCTTCAAGGGGAGACTGTGTGTGTGTCGTTGTAAATCAGTGTAATTCAATAATTCTCTGGTTTCCTCTCTGCTTCCTACCACAGCCTGAACCCTAACAATCTCTCTGGAGTGTTGAGTGGCACCAGCAGGCTGCGTCCTCGTCGCGTATTGTCAGCCAGACATGTGCAGCTGAGAGATGTAAGGAAATGAGAGGAAAGAAAGCATAGCAATGTTCCTTGAAATAGGGGGAAAAAAAAAAAAAAAAATTGTCCTTACCTTCCACCCAGAGCTTCTCCACGTTCGTCTCCAGGTTAGCTGCCCTTAAGCCCACGGCGAACGCTCCGAAAATCATGAGGCCCACCACCAAAAACTTTCCGCAGTTCTTTTGTATGTAACAGCCCAGCCTGAACAAAAGTCTCTGAAACTTCGCCCTCAGCCATAAGGGTGCTTTCCTCCCGGTGGCCTTCCCCTGCGACGAGACAAGAGGCCTGGCGTTAGAGTCCAGCTGCAAACACGACACACGAGAAGCACTCACCTGGCGGACAGGTGTGTCTGTCTGCGGGGGGGGGACGAGCTGGGCTGCAGACAACAGAAATAAGGTGAGTTGAACGATGGTGGTCCCGAATATGTCTTAACGCCTCGCCGCCGCAAGGGCCGTTGACTAGCCGCAACGTCGGCAGGTGAACCGGGCGAGGACTCCCCCCTCCCCCCGGGCGGGTGGGACGACGGTGGGGGAAGGTCGGCTATCGCCCCCGTACTGGAGAAACAGCGAGCGAGCGACCACACACACACACACACACACACACACACACACACACACACACACACACACAGGTTCTCACGCATCCATCAGGTGTCGTGCATTGTGCGGGGAGAGGACAGGGCTTCGCGGGCCGGACCTCCAGGAGAAGGAGGAGGAGGAGGAGGCAGCTGTCAAGCTCAAAATCCTGCAGTAGGTGGCCTTCGTGCCTCCACCCCCACCCACCCACCCAAACTAATTCCATGTCTGGAGGTGTTTCGCACAGGAAAGCAGCACGGGGACGCTCTCACGCCTTCAAAATCACGGCTCGTGTTTTTGGAAACTTCAAACTTCACGCCACCGGAGCAGCTCACATCAATTTACGTCGCTAGATAACGCGAAAGGTGCATCGTGAGTGTACGTATGACCCCCCCACCCCCAACCGCCAACACTACCACTACCACCAGCCCTCCGCTCCCGTTACTAAATTACATGCGGTTGCCCCCCAACAGCTCGTGTGTTCCGGCTCGCCCGGAGAGCAGAGGAGCCATCACTGAGCACCGAGTAGGAGGGAAGGTGGGGGGGGGGGGGGGGGGCTCGGCAGTTGTGAACGGAAGAGTTCAGCCACATGGATTCTTTTCTTAAAAACACTTCTCGTACGCGACTTTCCTCAGTGACTTCACACCCGCCGCCAACGACCAGCAGCGGGTATCGGTGTCGCTTTTCTCTCGCTTGTTTACCGAGCGATCCGCTGCGCTGTGTGTCGCCGCCGTCCGGGACCGTTACAGATCCGGGAGGATGGAACGAGCAGCGATCGGGTGGTCCGATCCCCGCGGATGCAACTTGTTTTTATTTACGTTTAGGCGCACGCCGGCTGCGCTGCGAGCCAGTCCGGACGAGAAGGAACACAACTCGGGGCTTCCTACAACCTTCCCCATGCCCCTGGTGTCCCCCCGCTGCTCCCCTGCCCAGCCCGTCCCGTCCCGTTACCTTGCAGCGATCGGACACAGTTCGGTCAAGATTTCAACACATTCAGAGGGGAGTAAAGACCCACAAAAAAGCCCCACCACCACCACCACCACCCCTCCAGGGTTCCTTGTTAGAATGAGTAGTAAGCACCTCGGATATTTGCTCCAAAGCGAAGCCCGCATCGCAGTAACTCGGCCGCTGCAAATACTCCAAATCCAGCGGTGTGTTGCGGGCACAGTCCCCCCTGTTCCTCCGCGTTATCCTCGGCCGATCGGGGTCTCTGTTTTCCTGCTCGGAGAGCGCATTAGCAGCCGAGGCCATGTTGCGGGGACTGCGAGGTGGTCACCGTTTCCCACTTTAGAGCGATTCCCCGAAAGCGCGCTGCGATATCCCAGGGCAACAAAGTTTCACTGTCGGCGATCTCACACCCGTGCTCGAGTAGGACTTCATACTCCTGTAGGAGACGGCGAGTCAAAGTCTGCGCCTTCCATCCCAACATTTCAACGATCTGGAGGTCTCCGCCGCTCGTCGCCGCATGCACCGCGTCTCTGGGAAACGGGTTCAAAAAAGGAGGTGGGCTTCTCTCAAGAGAGCGAGGCGCGCAACGGGATTCCCGCACACGAGTGGTCGGCTCAGAAGGCTCGATGGTCGTAGCATTCTGCGGAGATTCTCTGCGGTCTTCCCCAGGGCCGCGCGTCACGGCCAAACTCCGAGATTCAATAGAAGGGGAGGAAAAAGACCTCTCTCCATTTGGAGGCAGAAAAGGAGGAGGGGTGAAAGTGAGAGAGAGAGAGAGAGGGAGAGAGAGAGAGAGAGAGAGGGGAGGGGAGAGAGAGAGACGGAGAAAAAAAAAAGAAAAGCTGGAGATCCCGCCTCTGGGGCTGTCAGATCGCAGGACTTTCTTGCATCTGATTGGTTCCAGGAGGGCAAAAATTACTCAGCAAACAGGACTATTATTAGCTGCTTAGCAACAGCTCACTAAAGTAGAGGGACCACCCAGGCCGGCCGGTAGACCTCATGTGTGCATCTCCAAGCTAAGGGGAGGCTCTCCCGGAGCCCGACCCGCCCGGTGCGTCCGGTGAGGCGGTTCCTCGCAGCTCCCGGTGCGCTGGAGTCGCTGTTTACCCGGAGAGCAGCCACTGTCCGGGGCGAGGAGACTGCTTTGTGTGTGTGTGTGTGTGTGTGTGTGTGTTGGAAGTCAGAATTTTTTTTTTTCTTCCTCTCTCATACCACCATGATGGTGTGTTTGCGCCTCAAATTACAGACGGTTCAAGGGGAGGTCCTCTGTAGTGTGTAAACTTCTGAGCAGGACTTCAAGGGCGGTGAAACAGTGACAGAATGCATCAGTCAAGATGTCTTTGAAGCTTAACGGGAATAGTTGTGTTGTTGTATTATAGAGGCTGTCTTGTTAGTTTTAAAAACAAATGAGGATTTTGGGGGACTCGCTGTCCTTTAGCATGAATGCTTGATGTTTAACTCATTATTAGTACCTTGTGTGCGTCCTCAGTCATGGGATGCAGCTCGTTAAAGGCGTTTTTCAAAAGACTTTCATCCCTCTTTTATTTTATGCTCATTTGAAGTCTATTATTGCCTATAATTCTATCATAGGTCATGACAGACATATAAAGTTTAACTTAACATTTGAATTTCCCAGTGTTAAGTTATTGATTTCTTAAATACTACTGCTGGTGGTATTGAATCTATGTCATTTAGGAATTTTCTCTGTCTGCCTGAGTGTGCTGTGTTGTGTAAAAGGTGACAGACTGCACAAGCAGAATTCTCTTGCGGTGATATTTGGAATGATTTTATTTTGTTTATTTTAACTTCATCTCATACAAATAAATAACAGGTTGGAGGTTCAGAATCATTGTGTTGCCATTGCTCTCTTATAATTCCATGCATTTGGCAGCTTTTTTTTTAAACTACTCTTTGGCACCTCGAGAATACCAGAGAAGATAATAGTAACGGTATGGGAAGACATTGTGTGACATAGTGCTTGACTGCACCATAGAACTTAATTTTCCACCAGAACTGGGAGCAAGCCAGTTACCTATAACTTTTCATCAGAATGTAATTTTCTCAAATGCTGTGATGAGACAGAAATGGACAAACTCTTAACTAATTTGAACTGATCCTACGTCATCCATGTACATACTGACTTCCTTGTCAAAACCAGGTGGCCTGAGTAATCAAGTGTGAAGTAAATCTGAGCCGCCGCTGAATAGATCCGACAATTCACACCTGAGTCCAGTTTGTAGCAGCACACTTACCATCATCTGGCCAAGTGTGGAGATCATTCAGGATGATTTCCCCCTTGTGGAGTCTCGGACCTCTTAGTGTTTTTGTTGACGAGGGCAGCAAGAAATGCTTTTCTGTTGTGAGAAGCACAAAAGATTCATCCGTATTCCGTCCCGGTCGCAGGCATCCTGCTCTGCACCGGAGGAAAAAAAAGTCAGCTCACAATTACACGGCTGCTCCTTTTAGGGCCACGTGGGTGGTCCCATTCGTTCCATAGGCAGGACGGTTCATCTGTCATGTGATCAGCCCAAAATGATGAACCGGTCTGGCTCCAGTGTTCAGCAGCGTCCGGTGACTCTATCAGCTAGTGGGACACACTCCTGCCAGCACTCATTACAAAAAACAAAACCTGCATTTAGCCGCATGTTCTGCATGCACACGGCCATTACTTTTGCAAAAATGGGGATCCATGAAAAAGTACATCTATACACATGGGTTGCATAGAACTGCTGCAGTCTTGTTTGTGTGATGCTTCTGTATGCTTTTATTTAGTTAGCTTCCATGATAACAATATGTAATATTCTGAAAAGTAATTCCAGAAGAATTTTTTTTCTTTATGCCAGATAAATAAACATCTTAATCCAGATCAATTCATCTCCTCAGTTCCATGAACATTAATATTTATGTTTAAATCGGTGGGAGGGCCAGAGGAGTAATAATTCACTGGCAGCACATACCCCTGGTGTGGTTTGGTTTGAGTGGGAAATAGGATCTCAGGAGGGAACAAAGTTAGGTTGCTATTCTCCCCAAAGGCCCTGAACAGAACCAGGTTCGTCTCAGTGGAACATCATAAATGTATTTGTTCACGTTGTTGTTGAGACTGTAACGCTGTAGGACTCCATCTAAGTGCCGTGGGTCATTGTGGAAAACTCCCCCCCAAAACCCCCACTTTGAATACTGTAGTGTGGGGGTTGTAAAGATATGCTAGTAAAAATGCTGTGGGAGATTATATTGCAAGCATCTGTTTGAGGTAATGAAACACGTATGCATGCAAGGTGTCAAAACAGCCTTCACCAAACATTAACATCTATCATTTTTTTTTTGACCATCATGTGCTAATATGGATCAGATGGACAAAATGTGTTCGCTCTAACCTGACTGGGGAGAATTTAGTTCCAAATCACCTTTTTTATACTCTTCTTTCCAATTCTCTGGTCACAGCTTTGGTTTTAGGTGAATGTTGATTTAGTGATAATGTAACTTCATTTGTTCTTTGATTTAATTTGTTAATATTCACATTATAATTATGTAAATAGTCATCACATTTCTGTCAGTTACCATAATGCTCGTGTATGAACGTCTGGTCTGTGCTGAACATTGTGATTTTTTCAAATTCCTAGCAAATTCCTATTGTAAAAGTCCAGTGCTGGCTCCACTTCTCACTACAAATGATGAGTTTATTGGTAATTTCATTAGCAAAAATGAGTTTTTGGCCCAGTCTCTCCAACATCATGATGTGAATGTCTTTTCCTTCATATCAAAACTCAAAGCATGTTTTAAGAAATGTGAGTGCCAAGTAACCAGATGAACACACGGATATAATCAGATAAGAACGATTATACAACAGTTAGTTCCAACCAAGGATTTTAACTGGGCAAGAGGATTTCCATAAGAATAACAGCACTGGGACTTTTAAGTTGATTTATCACAGGTGCTCTGAACACACATTTACAACAAATACGACTGTGAGGTGAAACATGACAGGACTGTGCAGCAGTGGTGTCTCACCATGTTAACATAACAGGACTGCACTGTGTGACACTGAGTGCATTATTTGCTGACTCCATTTGACATTTCTTCAGTTTGGGCAACTAAATGATTAAATACACACATACATTTTAATCTACTTTCTGAAATCCACTGTTTGCTGGCCTAAGAGGAGTTTGTAAAAAAAATGTTGTATTAAAGTGATCTGCAGCCAGAAATGCGGTAAAACTGCACTTCCTGATACTGTTTAATATAACCGAGTGGTCATCAAAATAAGGTCTTTTGGCCACTAAGCAAATAATATGAATATTTTTTTATTGGCTTCTTTTTTTTTCTTTTTAATTTTGACCATATTGATGCAAGATCACAAACTTTAAAGTCATTGCTCTCCCAAACAGCAGTAAATGCAAATAAATCTTTATATGTATATGATAACTGGAGGAATAAGTATTGAGCCAGGCCAACATTTAGGATCCACCACTCCACTTCTTCCACCCTAGGCTGGTGCCTGGCCAGCTGCCGTGGGAAACTAAGGCAGGAAAAACCTTGTTTAGTGCATGTGCTTATTTATGATGTGCAGGTGGATTGTAGTTCAAAGCACAAGTGTTGTAAGACGTTAACATCCTCAAAGGCACACTGCAGGATCTGTGGCCCGCTGCTTGTCAACATCAGACAGCAACATGCAATATGAGCAGGGCAGAGTGGGTTTGGATATCTGTTTGGAATTATTGCCAGAGAAAAAACAAAAGACAAAGGGTTTGGCCCAATAAACACATCGCCATATACCTTCAATTAGGGAATTTTTATGAGCCTTTATACAATGTCATTAAAATTCCTGCATTTCACATATGATTACATCTTTAATGCACCCAGTAAGATCAATCTACAAGCTAGCTGTAAAGCAGATTTTTAAATCATATTTATAGGTGGACATTTATTCAGCTACTAACCTTGTCTTCTTGCTAATACACTATAATTACATTGAATTACATTAGCAAGATCTGCGCTGCCACATCAAAACTCCGTCTACACATAAAAAGTCAGCAGGTTTCTTCCTGAATTTGTTATGAAAGGCACTGAAGCATCGTGAGGACTAATGGAGGAGAACAGCTACAGATTTGAACTTTGTATTTACTCAAAGCTCCCAGTTTCCTTGAAACCCAACTGTGTGTGATGCATAGCAAATGCTCTGTGTCTGACTGAGGACGATGAAGAGAAGAGAATGATAAATAAATACTGTCCAGTCCACCAGGAATCCTGGGAAATTTATTCTATCCAGCCAAGTAAAAACTGGTGTATTTTAAAGGAGCTACGCACAATTTCCATGACTTGTTTATATCCTTGTTTGCTGACTGAAAGCTGCTGTAGACATGCAGGGAGCCGGTTTGTTTTGTTGTACTTACAGTGCACAACTACACTGAAATGTATATAACACACTGCTCTTTCAAAAAAAATGTTCTGGGGCGAAGTAAGCCCAAGGCCATACAGGTAAGAGCTCTTACGATGATGATGGATGAATAATCTTAATTTTTTTTTTTTTCATCTTCCATTATTCCCTATTTTTGGTTTTGCTGCACATCACCAGATCCACAGTTTTTCCCAGTGTCCTAGTGATTGCAGTGGAGCCAACTCCTCACTGACAGTCATGTTTTATGTCCAGAAGCTTAAGGGAAACCATTTGCCTCGTTAAAATTGGACTAAATGTTGTCTCCTCCCCGCTCCCCCTTGTCTCCATAAAGCTTGTTTACACGTAGAGCTCCATCGCGAATGACAGGATCGGGGCGGCTCCGTGGATTCCGATTAAAATGTTATGGTGTGAGGACAGACTTGAATGATACAACATCAGCAATTTGGACGAAATAACAAAAGTTCCAGAAACTTTTTTTCCCCCCCGAAATGCTTTGAGTCTGTCATCATGTCACTCACAAGTGATAAAAGCAAGAACAACTTTCACTATGCCATTGAGCCCAGAGCAAGGAAATACTATTAGAAGGAGCCTCTTTATACAAGCACATGTTGATTTCATTGGAGGTTGTTTGACATTTGTGTGCTTCTCGCCAGCAGTGCAGAGATGATGAGTGTGTGTTTTTTGGGATGCTTGCAATTGCAAACCAAACTTGCACACACTGTGCTTGGATGACTGTGTTGTATCGGCTCAAGCACAGCAGATCACAGCTCAATCATTTCCTTTTTATTATTTAATGAAACTACTCAACTTGCTGAGATCTCACCACCCACCACCAATGGAGCAGCTGCTGTCTTCACAATGGCACAGATGCTGTCAAATTGGAGCTGAAGACCTTTCTCAACAGATTTCTGAACTTGCACCTTCTCAGCAAAGACCCTGAGCTTGATTTGGATAAGCCTTCGTCAGTGCATTCTCTGTATAAACACCGGTCCTTTGCACTCTACGGAAAGTCAAAAAAATAAAATAATTAAAACACAGCTGTGTTTATATTTGACCGTTCCAATTGGAAAGTCAAGCCGTTCCCTCTTCTTTCTTTTTTTTTCACGTACTGGCTTTGTCTCTGTCAAACACCTCAGTGCTCCCTTAATCCCATTTTATCTCTTTTACCCAGTTATGAAAACCTGGCTAGGAATCTTTGGCCCAAGAATGTGGGAGAGCTGTCGCAGTTGTTACCTCATTCACAGTTGTGTGCTGCAATGGTGCATTATTGATGATACGAAGGAGTGCCTACTTCAACAATCCAGTCAGTCCATTGACTGGGAACTGTGCAGTATATGTCAGGAACTGGGGGAAAAGGATTTAGCACCTAAACATGGACAGAGTCCTGAATCAAATGATGTATATTAATGTAGCAGCAATCACCTGGACAAGTCACACTGGAATGAGTTCTTGCCAGGTCTTGTTTGGGTCAAGATGACAATTATAATGTTGACCAATCATGGTTCAAGTCCCTCCACACGGTTCCAGGTAGTCAGAGACGAGGGGGAAGTCAAGGCTTGGAATAGGAAGATACCAAAAATCCAAACCAATCCAAAAACTGTAACTGAGGTGGTGCGAATGGTTGGATATAGGTGGTCGGTGGGCTGTGGAAACCGAATTGCTTTTTGGGGATAAATAAAGTTGACTTGAGTTTGATCTTTCCCACCTAGACTGACTCGTGTCCGACGTGAACATGATATGGTGTGTTTCGAGGAGGCTCAAAACATCCTTGGATTAATAGTCTTTTCCCTTCAACATCATGAAACGATCCAACCCAGTATGGCCACACTAAAGTGTTATTTCTTTTTAATTTCCACCAGAAATATAATCAGCCTTTGCGAATGCCCAAAAACCAACTGGCACAAACACCATCACAATGAAGTGTTTTAAGGCCGTCCCAGTCTCTGTAATGAGATAGTGTTGAAGTCAGAGGGCTCTCAATCAAACTGTCTCTCATCTCACGTCATATTTATTTACACGTTCCTCTGTGCCGACATTCAAAGTGTGGAATTTTATATTTCCAGGCGCATTTTCATTTCTCCAGATGAACTGTTAAACTGGCACAAAGGGAGGTGATTACGGGCTCAGTAAGCACACCTCACATGCAAAGGACATCTGTGATCTGGAACAAGACTATTAATTTTTAACCTTTATAAAAACATGTTTCCTGCTGTGTTTCTCTTAATCTGGTCCAAATTGTGCCAGTCCCAGTGACAACAGCTCCCAGTGTTGTTAGCACCAACCTGAAGAGGAGGTCTGGACAACTTATGGGCTTCTTACCTTTAAGTGTGTCACTTTTTCCAGTTGGCCTCCCACTGAGACCCACCCCGGTTCAGATGGATGCGGGCGAAAGCTCCTGCGAGGGTGAACGCGCACAGATGTTTGACTTTATCCCAAATCTGTTTGTTTGTTCGTATGTGCGCGTTGCATGCCTGAGTCAAAATTTCCTTTCTTTCTTTACACAATTTGTACAAGTGAATTTGCTGAAGAGCAAGCTCCATCGGTCTGTTTTGGGTTTGCCTCCATGGTCCCTCGGTAGAGCCACAGCGTTGATATTGCATTATAGTGCTTATTTGTTGAGGCCATGTGTATACATTCAGCTCTGCACACGTTTCCCGTTAACGTTGGGCTCTGAAAAATGACGGCTTCTCTGGCCAGTTCCGTGGAACAGACCACTGCCTTGTCTAAATATCTGCCAGCTCCAACATTGTCTCAGTTGGCTCAAGTGGACTTCCGTGCTAAAGTCCAAATGAGACCAGGGCATGCGCTTATGACCTCAAACCGACACAAATACGTACCTCCACACACTTTCTGTTGCATTTAGAGAGAACAAATTTTCTTAAGTGAAAACAGACAGGATTTTGTGCACTCGGTAGATCCTAGTTTTTCTGCTTTATCACAATGTTTACAGTCCCATGGTCAAGAAACACAATACCGACATGAATGATTTTAAACATGTATTATAAATGAGCTGGCTCTGCGGAGAGTTTACTTATGCTGATTGCGTCAGTCAAACTGGAGCATTTTCTGTATAACGTCATGCTGCCTTTCGCTCCGCTTGCCCGCGTTGCTGCTTGGCTGAGAGGTGGAGAAGCTGCCCGCTCAGATCGTCTCTCAGCCGGCCTGATTGTGCATACAAAGCCGGTCGGAAACAGGGAGAGGTAAACAGCGGCCAGGCGGTGCTGCGAGCTGTCAAACAGCTCGCTGTATGATTGAAGACAACCCAGAGCTGGAACGTAAACATTTCAGAGGGCCTCGCTCTGCACTCAGCTCTTGCTGCTTCAGCAGCAGCCTGGCTGGATCTTGGAGCTCGCTCAGGATGGAGGAGAAGGTTCATGTGTAAGGAGACATGTTGGAAGTCATGGTTTCCAAATGGGGTGTAGTTTTCCTGGAAAAATACATATTAGGTCTCACAGCCGTGATCGCCAATATAATTAAACCCTAATCCTTCATTTCATGCCATCATTTGAAACCTATCTGTGTTAATGGCTACCTATTGACATCCCTCCAAATGATAATGCAGGCCACAGCTAGCATTTCAGAAAACTGCTCAAAAAGCTTATACACTGCAAATAGTTGTAAACATACCATCTACGAGACGGAGAGAGATTTCCACGACTGGAGCCTGTTCTAACCCTTTCAAAGAATCTCAGTCCAGTTCTCAGTTCATCCCAAAGAGTGGAGTGGAGCAGTAGTCAACTGGTCTATTCTAGTCTAGTTGAAGAAGTGACCCATTGCAGTTTGCCATAGAGTAAGTGGCAGCTCTCAAACACCTGTTAGTAAAGAATTTGGCCTGTACTCACTGTAACTGACAGGTTTTTCCCAATCCCCCTCCAAACTGGAACCTCAAGTTGTTGGTGTGTGGTTTTTCAGACTAATTTGTTAAATAAATCCAAAGTATGCATGAAACACTCCATAGGAATGCATGTCAGGGTAATCAGCATGAGGACTTTTCAGCAACAGATTTTTTTCATCCACAATGGGCAGAGGGCCTCCGGCTTGCTGGTGGCCTTGAGCCGAGACATTCATGTTATTCTTGTCTCTTCTTTGGTTGCTGGGATCAGGACAAGACAGGAAGAATGAGCACGAGACAGAGAGAGGAAGTGCTGGTGGTGGGGCAGACATTCTTACTTAATTGAGATCTTAAGTCCACTTGCTTCTAATAAAGAGGTGCACTTTGTTTACATTCTCTCACTCTCTTGATATTCTTTCTCTCAGTCCATTGCACTCAGATTGGCCTTGTAAGTGGCTGCCTGCTGTCCCTTCAGCACTACCTCGCCTACTGCTACACTACTACTACTACTACTACTACTAATAATAATAATAATAATAAAATTATAACACTATTATTATTATTATTATTATTATTATTATTATTATTATTATTATTATTATTATTATTATTATTACCATCACTGCCTTGAGAAATAAGAGTTCTCCAAAAAGCTACACACTTCCCCCACTTGAATGCCATATTGGTGACGCAGTCACGATTTGGTGTTATCATGCCAGATGGTGTATTTTGCCTTCTGTTAGCAATTTAAAAAGTAATGCAAGACAAATAAGCACTGGTTTAAATGATGAGAAGTTTAGACATAAATTGCCATTTTCTTGGGCGTGTGATGAAAAAAATAAAATCTCATTCTCAAGCAGAATCCAAACTTGGCAGTTTTTTGCAGCTTTGTGATCTGATTCTTGACCAGCTGCAAATATTTTTATCATGTGGCTGCTCATGGTAGTCAATGCAAAACAATTAATGACCGCATCATAATTAGTGCACTGCATAATAAGTGCCCTGCATTGTAGTGAACACAGTATTTGGTATTGGGGACCTAGCAAGCTCTTAACATAAGGTTGTTTTTTTTTTTGCAACGTTCTGTGTTGCCTTTATCAATAACGCATTATACAGGAAGGTGCAAACTAAATTCACTTATAAGGTTTTGTGGCTTCAGTCATTACCACACAAAGCACTTTTGGCTGAATATATCTGTAAGTATTGGTTTAAAGTTGCTGTTTCACAAGAGGCTTTTAAAGAGAAAGTATTTAGACATATTAAGGTTTCACAGCATGATGCTGTTTCATCGTAACAAACAGCTATCTGAAAATAAATACATCTCTGTTAGTGGTCAACGTGACCAAATTACACATGGCTGTGCACACGTAGGTGTTCTTGTTAGAGAGGGATGGGACATCTGCTCAGAGGAAGGAGATCTTCCAGTAATTATATCATGACATCTGTATGAGGGAAGTGGCCTCCCTCTGTCCTCTGTTTGAGTGGCCGTGCTAGAAAAAAAAAAAAAGGTCATGCGTGACTTTAAAAAGGATCCAGGACACACACACAAACACACACACACACACACACCTCTAGTCACGCAGTGCATAGATGGGTGATCAAAAGAGTTCACGTCATGTCATATGTCTCCACCTGCACGACCTGCGTGCACGCACACACACACATACACTAACACACTTTATGGAAAAACAAAACAAAACACATGTGCACAGACAGTCACACATGCCTGACATTCCGCAGGATCGCGCACACAAAACATGAGTCACTCAAACTGTTCGCCGCCGACCGCTGATCAGAGGCCGCTCCTCGCACACATCTCACGCACACGCACTCGTGCGCGCGATTGCACTCACACTCCCCCGTGACTCCGCCGGCCTTTGACCTGGAGTTGAAGGGGGTCGTTGTCTGACGGTGTGGCCTCATTCTCTGCGTGTGAAGTCATTTCCTGCCCGAGTCGCCAAGAGGGGCGAAAGTTGCCGCGTGGGGTGACCTCAAAATGGGGGCACAGTGGGGGGCCTGGATGTGACCCGTTGGGGCAACAAAATATTGTGTAAGAAATACATATATGTATGACACACTGTAGTCATTTTTGCTCAGTTTTCTCAGTGTGGCCAGACCCCCCACTAACATGACAAGCTATAGTTCCCCCGTAACCCCCCTCTCTCTTTTTTTTTGGTAAGAAACCCTGTAAGGCAGATTTCTCCATATACTGAGCAAGTTCATCTTGATCCTGTCTGCAGTGATCAAGTCATCGCTCTTCCGATGACTTTATAGGAAGTAGTGTCATCTGTATATGTTTGTCACTCAGCACGGCTGCACTCAGGGTAAACCAGGGCCCCGAGCGACACTTCCCAACAAACAGAGCCTCTTATATGACAGAACCAAATGTTCTTTGTTTGCAGCGTATGTCATAACGAAGCTCTGTGTGTATAGATCCAAGGGAGGAAAGTGGGGAAAAAGGTCCAGAAAATAAGGAATCTGTTCAGAGCTGCATTTTGTAAACAAGACAAACATAATCAGCCTCTTAAGAGCAACATCTGGCTTTGGTCGATCTGAGCCCCGGACCCTGATTGAGGGGCCCCAGCAGGCTCCATTGTTTCCACAGAGTTGGAGCAAGTTGCAGGAGAAAATGCAAGAAAGGATGATATGTACAAACGCTGTTGTTTAACGAATGCTTACGCACAAAACAAAAGCACAAGTGAATGTCAAAAGGCCATTGTCCAAACACGACGGTCATGTTTATGACACAGTTGATAAGCCATGTGTAACACAGTATCCGTAACTGTTGGCAGGGAAACGGATTTGCTTTCAATTTCCTGCAGTTTTTAAATATTTGTATCAGGTTTGTGTTTCATTGTTTGTTTCGGGAAGTTGTCAGCGTTGTCAGATGCAAGCAAGGGAGGAGGGTGAGCTTCTGGCCGCGTTTCATTGCAATGCACATGTTCAGATTAATGATGCGATGGTTCATTCTGCAGAAAGTGGGAAGTGTGATAGATTTTAATTGACACTGCGGCTGCAGAGAGCAAGGAAGACAGAGAGTCTCCATTTTTTTTGACAGATAATTAACATGGAAAATGCAAATGAAGATATCTCGTAGACTTCAGGTGTTGAAACATATTAGTTTTTATAGACTACAGTTTCCTGTATGTCTCCTTCCTCAGTGCTCAATGTTCAAAACATCACTGTAAAAAAAAAAGTTTCATGGTTTAGACCTGTACAGGAGGATCATGATTACTTTTCTTTTTCTTTTCTTTTAATGCTTTAATGGGTTTCCTGCAAAATGTTTATTTGACCCAAGCAAAGAGAACCAGTGGGAGCTACTCTGCACCTGAGAAGAAAAAGTAATTACGTCCGAACATATTTCACGTATCTGTGGAGAAACAATGTGCGGTGACATGTTTCCAGCGTTACTCCCTCCCACTCAGACTGCGGTAACGTGTGCCGTTTTATTGTCCTCGGTTATTTTCAGAGGCATGGCTGCACTAAAAAGCCGCGCTTTCACTGAGAAATGAGACAGTGCAGAAGTCCTATTCAAACATATCGTATTAAAACGAGAGAGAAGTGGGGAATGTCGGCAAAGGCTTCTGGCTTCTATTTAGCAGACAGTGTGAAGTCGCAGTGTCCATACACGGCTCAGTTACAGCTCTCCACGGCGGCGTATTAAAGTCTTTGTGCTCTGAAGAGAGAGCCTCCAAACATGCCTCTGGGGAGCCCTCCTTTTCTTCTTTTTATAGGAAAGGCCTTAATTCATGGAGACAAACTGAGCCATTATTATATTTAACAGGCTATCATAAACATTCCTGCATGCTACATGCATATTGTAAATGTGTCCAGTTGGATGGACGAGTCTGTAAACACAAGGACGCGACCCTGCAACACATGCCAAAACAGGTCTAACCTTGCCCCAAGCGGGCACACCTGTAAGAATCACATGACCCGCCACTCTGACCCCACACAATCATGTTTTTCTTCATATGATAATTTGTTCGGAACACGGTTATAATCAAAGCCAGTCTCCGCCGCAAAGAGGGTGGCCCTCCGACCTGACCCGTGAGTCGTAGCCACTGCCCAAAGGCACACCTGACTCTCAGCTTTCCCCCGTCCATGTGCTCCGTCTGTCAGAGTTGTCAGAGAAAAGTGAGAGTAGAGAGCTGAAATGAAAGCGTAGGTGACGCAGCATGATGCAAAATCCACTTTCTCGCAGTGTATTCGAACCACAATACACTATCATCTCCCACCCATTGCTTTTACTGGTTCCATTTCTCAGAAGATTTTTGGGAAATCAGCTCTCTGAGATGTCGCAAAAAGGGGCAGCGTTGCCCCAGTGACCTAAGTCAGATGTTTCTTGTTGCCCCCTTTTTGTCCCCTTCCACACACATGGAATGTGAAACAAAGCCCAGCAGGAAGCTAAAACACAGTGTAGCTGGTGTAGGCTGTAAACAGAGGGCTAAATATCCTGCTTTCTGATTAGGTTGTTTTGATTTTTTCATAATTAATCGGATAGAGGGTTTCAGGCCATGTAAGATGGAGAAAAGATAGGAAAATTTGGTGTAGTAATGGACCTTAGACGGAGGATGTCCAAATGATTACATAATACATTGTTAAATTGTTTCCTCATGCTCAGTAATTGGTGTTGATTCAACCTTTTTAGACAATGACCTGCTAATCAACATCTGAGCATAGCATAGTATTTAATGGATATTGAATGTCTGTCTGTTTATTTCCATTTTGTCAACTCAATAAAAGAATCATCATTTTGAAACCAAACTTATCATACGTTCAACAAACTATAACAAAAGGACTAGTTTCTAATGAACTCAAGTTGATTTTCCTTCCACGCTAACGTTCTTTACACACTAACACGAGAGCAACCACTTTAGCCCTTGGCAGCCAGCTGTGCTCAGTAATACAGCAAGAGCGATATGAAATTATACCTCGTCTTATTTCCAAGATGTATATTTCAAAACAAAAGCCGACTCATTTCCCCTCCATTTGCAGCTCATCAATAATTACATCCGACACGTTCACACATTCGCTTCGTGGCCTCTTGAATTGACATTCATCTTATAAGTATAGCAATAATGTCACGCCTCGTCATGTTGAGGCAGAGCCACGGGCTTGTTGTGCCAAACTGTTGACTTCACACACACGCTCGTCTCCGACCGCCCAGCGCGTCCGCCTGTTCGCGGAACGGCTTTCACACGTGAACTGCCAAAACACACACACAAACTAGTTCATTTCCCTTTTTCCCCAAACAGAGTAATTATGCCGATCTGATAATCTTTTCAGTCATGCAAACACAATCACACAAAGCTAAACAACGACACACAACCTTTTACTTTGCATGCTTTTTTTGTTTACGCAGGCAGAAAAAAATTATTTATTTACTATGAATGTAGAGTAAGTGGGTAGAGAAAATTTCCTGATCTATCCCTTATGTGGTTTGTGTATACGCATATCGTTTGCCGTTGTGTACTTCCCTATGCGCTTTGCGCATTAAGTGACAGCTGTTTCCCTCAGGTCAAAGGTGTTAAAACCTCTGGTTTTAGCCTAACAGGAGGCTTGAAGCATTACTGCACTATTTAAACATTTTAATCTGTCATTTTTTCCTCTGAATTTTGTCTTTAAAGACTGTGTTCTTTTGGGTTTTTTTTTTTTAAAATACTTTTAAAATGGTTGAACTTTTAATCATTTAAAGCACATTGAGTTGCCTTGTGTATGAAATGTGATGTATAAATAAAGCTGCCTTGCCTTGATGGTGGGATAGGCAACAGTGGACAGGACTGTGAAACACCAGACTCCTTCTCTAAAGTCTTGCAGGACTTTTAGCCAAATTGCTGTCGGAAGGACCAAAACGTATCATGAAATGGCTTCCGAGCATGAGGCATTGTTCTGAGTCCATTAAGATGTGTCTGTATGTAATGAAATGGATAAACATGTTCTCAGTGAGCCAGCAGCCTCTGTGTGTGCCACGCAGCTGCATGTATGTTTCATTAATCTTGTCAACAGTTTTTGCAATTCGATGGTTTGTGTATATTTCTCTGTACATGTGAACACTAGCCAACTGCTTCTCTGTTCAATTGCTTGTTAACGCAGATAGCTAATGAGCCTGGTCTATTTAACAAACTGCTGATCTGCCCCAGGGTTTATAGAGAATGGTCCCAGAAAGAGATCCAACGAACGACAGTGTAGCAGAAGAAGCCTTATTGATGTCGGAGGTCAGAGGTCAGAATGGGCAGACTGGTTGGAAAACCACAGAAAGGCAACGGGAACTCAAATAACCACTGGTCAGCAGTGTGTGTACGTCTATGTCCACTGACTGGCCACTTTATTGGGTGCCTGTAACCAGCAAGGTTTTATCTCAGAAATATAGGCGGCTGTGAGCGTGTAGTTTCTGTGAGTGACGTGCCGCTGGCAAATGCACACGTCTGTGATCAGCGTTTCAACGGCAGGTAACTGATTAATTCTTCATAGGTGATGCAGGTTTCAATGTTTGAGTCCGAAGTTATGAAAGCAGCGAGCAGCTCCTCCAGCCACTGAGTATAAACCAGCAGTCAAGAATCGTTTTATGGCCCTTTCTGCCACATTGAGATCACGTGTTTAAGGCACTTTGCAGGCTGCTGAATGACATGAAGCAGCAGCAGGAAGAAAAAAAAAACATGATGAAGTGATCTTTGCAGAGCAAAAACTGGCTCACGTTAATGCAACATTCAATTACAGTCTGGACTTAACAAACCTTTCCTGTGGGCAAAATCAAGGATATAAAACACATGGAGCTGAAAGAAGCAGTGTTTTAAAATGAACCGCTGTACTGAATCCATAAAATATGTGTCACTTTTTTCATACACACGCTTATGTGCTTTTGTCAAGTTAATGAACCAACATTTACAGTATATGTTAGGGGTACTATGGTTTCCTTAATGTTGTGGTGTTAAAAATGTCCTCACAGACATAAGACAGCTAAAACAAATAGGGGCCTTCTGGGCAAAAAATTTATTTCATTTATTTATTTAAAAATGTTTTGCTTTACCAGTGCAAGGAGCAGTAAAAACAACAGTTTCTCTGTTTTATAATCTTTCAAATCTGCTCATGCACTGCCATCATCCTTTGTGCTCGGCTCGTTCATGCAGCTTAAGGAGCAGAGCAAAGGCAGCAGGCACCACAAGTGCCAAAGGAGAACTGAGAGACAGCGTCTGCAATTTAAAGAGGAAAAGTCGAGGGAAGTGACATCCATAAAAAATGCATGTGACCTGGAATTGCTAATGCTTCTTAGGACAATGAAAGACTAAAACACAAATGAACATTTTTTGGTTGACCAATCACCCAGTACAAACTACTGTACAGCAGATCAGTGAATCTATTGGTCGTTTTGTGCTTATAATGGACTCACACTACAACTCATAGACATCTGTGACTCTTTGTTGCTGAATCAAGATGTTGTCGTACATCGCAATATTGCGACATACCGAATAACCGGCACGCAATTGTTTCGGAGAATCCTCTCACACTGGGAAAGGATGAATGTTGCTCTAAAAAGCAGTGCACTGTTGGGTGGGCTGCTCAATATATTTGCAAATAGCGCGATAATCTCCCCACAGCGGGCCAAACATGCCAGTGTTTGCTTGCTTATGCTCCACATAAAAGAGCGCTTCTGTCGCTTGCTTTCCAGCACAGGCGAAGGCAAACATTCCCTTTATTGTGCAGACCTCTCTCTTTCTCCATACTTTATCCCACCCCTCCCCGGGCCCAGGAAGGACTCGCTCACGCTCTCACCCCGCAACAAACTCGGAGGTCTCGGGACCACACACAGAGCAGCGCGCGGATCCTTCCCTGCTGCCTCTCCTCCCCGGCTCCCGGTGTTTTTTATGATCGCTCTTTATCGTTCATATTTCTGTCTCCCTCCCTCTGTTACTGGGCCACATCTCCTCTCTGCGCAGCCCGGCCGAGGCGGAGGAAATGCTGCATGCCCACTCTTCCATATCTCCCTCTGCGCTCCTGTGCCGTGTTTGTTTGAATGTGCTGATGTGAACTGTAGAGAGGATGGTCACTTAGCGTGATATATCTGCTCACGAGACCACCCAGCCGGCCTGGCTGGGACACGGGGAGTTGAGGCTGTAGTTTTCAACGCCTCCGCTGTTCCCAGGGCCCCCGGAGCTGAATGAGATTAATCCCTCTCTGTCACCACCAGCCGGCACAGGATTATGACACAAGTTTGCATAGCTGTCACTTGTGCAATCTCCAGGTGAAAGACATGATGGGCAAACACAGTGTGTCTGTTGAGCCAGGCTGAAAGACGGAGACATGTGTCACTGGAGGATTTGTAAAAGCGACTCCCTCTAGTGACTGTGGATGGAAGGTCAAGGCGACGACCAGGGCCAACACTTGGTGAAAATGTCAGCAGTGCCTGTTGTTGACCCCCAACAAGGGGTGCTGGACCAGTAACTACTTCTACAATAGTCAAGCCAGTTAGTTTTCAACTGGAATCATAAATATCACCTTTTGACGGCACAGACAGACAAAAAAAAAAAAGTAACAAAAATATGCATGACTGAAAAATGATGTTGGAAAGAGCTTGCAAAAATGAAAGTGGAAATGATATTAGCATGTGTGGGCCAAGATGTTTATCAAAATTATATGCAGCTTGAAAAGGAAAAGGCCAAGTTATATATTTTAAAAGCAATCAGTTGCTTTTTTTTTTTTTAGTGTAATTGATTTACAGATGGAACACTGATGGTGAAATCAATCTACACGTCACGTCCAACTTTTCTGTCTCCACTCCTGTAAAAACAAACAGTGTGTTTCTAGAGTGAAGGAACACGCACAGGACAGAGAATTGCAGCGTTTTGATCTCCACCAAGTGTGGCTGTACAGCACTCATTAGATGCCAATTGGTCGTCATGTTGCAATTAACCAGAAGAAGAAGAAGGAGATGACGGAAAGGAAAAAGGAGCAGAAGAAGAGGGCATGTGTTCTGTTAGGCATGCCTAGAGGGTTCGGTAATGACAGGAATAATCTCATTCCAACTGAACTCAGAAGTTGGCAGCACAGAGGAGAAATGAACAAGTTTAATATGTTTTAAAAGCCCCAGATTATTTTTTTTTTTAAAGTTACTGAATAGCTCATGAAGAAAAAAATCAATCAATCAATCAACAGTACATCCAACAATTCAGAAGGGTAGATTTAGCTTCACAAAAAATATTTTGTGGTCATCACAAATCATCACATCATTCAGTATCATGAAAAAGGAGGGAAATTACACTTTTGTGAGTCATTTGATTTTGATATTATGGGAAACTGTGAAAAATATATTCATAATACAAGGCAAGGTTTGGGTCACAAAAACACCTGTGTGGTAGGTGTTTTGCTGTACTAACTAAAGACAAATGGGAATGTAAAAGCTCTCACTGTTGTGATATTGACTTTTTGTGTGAGCGGTTTCTTGGCTGCTCAGAGGGTGAATGAGTGCATAAACACTCTGACACAGTTGGCCTGACGTGGCAGCTGATACTGTGGATAAGGAGGCCCGAGCATCACCTTGGGTGGCACTGTGTGTGTGTGTGTGTGTGTGTGTGTGTGTGTGTGTGTGTGTGTGTGTGTGTGTGTGTGTGTGTGCGTGTGTGTCTGTGTGTGTGCAGCTTTCTGGAGACCACACACAGACAGAAGAGAGATGGAGGGTGGGAGAGATAAATGATGGGAAGGACATGGAAAAGTTAAACGGAGGAGATAGGGCAGAAAATGCGAGCTTGTTTTTTCTGTAGGTTAATATCACATTCTGATTATTGTTGTTTTTAATGTTATGCTAAATAGTGAATACATTTAGAAAAGCCTGTGTGTTTTAATCCTGACAATATGACACTGCAAAAGTTCTTTTTATTTTTGTCTGAAGAAAATCAATATTGAACAAATCATGTTGTGTAATGTGATGCAGACAAAATCCTCACCGTGCCAGTTCATGTGTGATACCGCAGCTTTAATATCAGGGTGTGCCATCCAAGTCCTCCCTCACATTTTCAGATGTTTCCCTTGATTTTACATGGAACAGTGGCCTGTGCCAGAGCATCCATGCAGAATGTGGCTCCTGCTGATACTTTCAACACAAGGCATTAAGTGGAAACTGCAGAGAGCGATAAAAGGTTCAAGTTCACAGATCTGCTCGGATTTGATGCAATTATTTTATTTTTTTCCCCCCCTTGTCCGGTCTGGCCATAATGACAAGCAGAAGTGTCTCTGAATGTCTATGACGGCTGACAGATTTTATTCTCAGAGGTAGATCTTGAGAGTGTGAGCCACATGGGTTGTTTCAGGAGCTACCTCTTCAGTGGTTGTATTATAATATTCTTGGTGACATTCTGGCCATGACCGGACTGAGGGAGGGATAGATAGGGGGGTGAGAAGAAAGTAGAGAGGGGAAATGAGTGTAGGGGAGGGGGGTGGGGGGGGGGGTGATGAGAGGGATAGAGAGAGAGGAGTAGAGGAGGCAACTGGCAACAATATACAATTATTGTGTTAAAAGAGAACAAAACAGATTGTAAATTTGCATAGCTAATTGTCAGATACTGGGCTTATTCAAATGATAACCTGATTAATCTAAGGAGAGAAAGAAAGAAGATTTGATGCAACTCAAACCACAACATTTCTTTTAATCACTTGGATTCTGAAGGTGAATAAAGAACAGCTGCAAGCCAACTATGAGTGTAATCAAAATCATTGTTGCAAAGGCCGTATGTAAAATCTGTCTTTGTCTATCTTAACACAGCTTGTAACTTTTCATGTTGCCTCTGTAACTGAACCACTGCAGACACCATGCTGCACTCCCCACAATCCTGATTACTGCGGGGTGAAATAATTGCATGCTTAAACGCTTGAGAAGCGAACGTCCCGTTCTGCTGAGCTGGCTGTTTTTGTGTGGCCTCATTGTTGGGACGTGCAGTCATGCAGCTCTTTGAGTCCTTGTCGGTGTTCATGTTCGGTTCGACGGCGGTTCAGAGGAGTGGAAGAGGGGCGAATGTTTCGTTCCAAGATGAAACACTTGCCATTCCGGCATGCCTGGCAGGAAAAGTAGCCGTGGCAACAATGGCATAGAATTGGAGAAGCAGAGCTGTTTGCTCTTTTTTTTCTATACCCTCATCAATTTAATCCACCGTTCTAAAATAGCCTGTGTGGTCTTTGAAAGCAATTTATCAGCTTGACAAACACACAGGAAAATGCACACATTGTACACACATACGCAGATGACACAGTTAGTTATACTCTCTGCTTGATGTGCTGTGACAAACAAAAGGCTCCTGTACGGGGCTGCAGTGTAATGAGGGACTATTTGATCGTAAATATGTTGCGCTGAGTTTTCCATCTCACTGCAGGACAAAAGGGACAAGCCATCAAATTCGGGTCATCAGAGGCTTCGACGGTGTAAATCAACTCACTGAGCAGAATCAGTTGTGTCATCAACGCTGTCTGTGGCCCCAGAGTGGTACACAGAGTCCACAGGATTCCCCATGCACAGGTCACAAGTGACAGGAAAACTGAAGTTTGGCATCTCCTATGTTGAGTTAAAAGCCAAATTAAGTTTAATGATTGGTATTTTACAAAAACAAAAACAAAAACAAAAAAAAACATCTCACAACTTATCTCGCCTGCTGTGAGCAACGTCTGCTGAGAGGATTGTCTTATCTGCGCGCTCTGATCTGTTTACTTTTACTCCATCTGCTTGAACTGCACTGCGTTACTGTAAACGAGCCCAGCGAGGGTCTCTGCAGTTCGGGGAGAGAACAAGTCTGTGTGAGATCTTGCACAGTATGTAAATCTTTTGACATCAGTGTTTGGCCTTCATTTATGGGAACATCTGTGGCAGCTGCCCTATAAATTCCCAGTGTTGAGAAAACAGGAACAAAAAGTCCCATTTTTGTATGGCAGTGTACCATAGCAAGAAGTGGACCTAGTCAGGCCTCATCTGGAGCTTAATGGCCAACATTTAGGGAAAGTCAGATCAGGGATGAAGGACTGACACAGTGTTGCTGTATATTTGGGAATTTGCCCCATCTAGCAACAAAAGCTGCCATATAGGTGGTCATCATTCACAGAGCAGAAGACGAAAAAAGAGAGGGGAAAAAAAACTGTATGATTGTTTAAAGCCAAGCAAAATAAAATCCCAAATCAACAATTTTTGTTTGTGTTTGAATACAAACTATTTTTTTGAGGCTAATAATCATAATTTTATGTTGGTACAGGTATAGCTGGGTATATTTTTTTTCTCGAATTTTCAAAGAATCTTAAAATAAAAAACAAAACAAAAAACAGGTATGTCACTTTATGGGGGGGGGGGGGGAATACATACCCAACTATTCAGTGCAGCACTTTCGCTTTCCCAACCGGGAGACATGCAAGACACTAAACTACTGTAACCTTTTCTAGATATTTTCAAAACTATTTAGCAATTAATTGTTTTTATTTATTTATTTATTTATTTTAAATTCTTTTTTTGTTGTTGGACTGCATACATTTAAATGAGGAAGAATAATGAAAAAAAAAAAATGACGAAAGTGCGGTTTCGGTTCTTAGAATAGTAAACAACAGCCAGGCAACAGCGCAGAGCGCTGCATGTGCCGCCTGCTGCAGGCTGGAAAAGTCGAATGAAATTATCGAGAACCTGGCTGGCAGTACCGCTTAACTGACAGTACTTCGGCCGTTCGTCTTGATGATGGGACCAACTGCTGCTCTGCCGTTGGACCTAAACGGGTCTCTTGCGCCATTTGTGATTTCAATGTAGCTGAACAAGCTAGTACGCTGCGGCGAGCTCTCCTCTTCTCCGCAGGAGGAAGGAAACGCGTCGAGGGAATCCTCATGGCTGCAATATATGGAACAGAGGAAGGTTAGACCCCCCCTTCTTATCTTTTGTATTCATGCTCCTGGATACTCTTATATAGTTCTACAAAGCATACGCGAAGCCAATGAAAAGCTAGCTGAATGCTTTGCTGCTCTTTCAACTCGTCACGTTAGCGTGTCTAACACATTCCAGTCATGTCCAGTAGTGCATTATAGTTCTTAAAAACACATCTGAGTTGTCAGTGAGGTTTAATGTCTGAGGTTACTGTTATTGTTGTTGTTAACATTATACGTTTAAAATATATATATATATGTATATGTATATATATATATATATATATATATATATATATATATATATATATATATATATGTACATATATATATATATATCATTATTGTTATTATTGTTAAAAAAAACAACAACAACAACAAAAACGTGTTGCAGTGTATTAATTAAACATTTCTGCTTGTCAGAGACGTGGCGGCAGGGGGACAGATGTCTGCTTCCTGGCCCAAGCGGTGCCACCCTGCGAGAAGCCACCATACTGAGACTTTCCATCTCAAACAATCGTGAGACCATGGCGAGGGTTAAAGTAACTGACCATAATGCAGATGGAGAAGAAGAGGAAGAGGAAGAAACCGTCCCGACCTCAAAACTCATCAGACCGAGCTTGAATCAAGTTGCCGATGAGAAACCTCAGTTTCCCAACAACGTCGCAGACCCCAGGCTCTGCGTCCCCTTCGAGCTGAGTGATGGAGACCAAGTACCCTACACAATAAACAGATATCTGAGGGACTACCAGCGAGAAGGCATCAGGTTTATGTACAACAGTTACAGGCGCTGCAGAGGTTGTATCCTGGGCGATGACATGGGACTGGGGAAAACTGTGCAGGTAATGAAGCAAAGGTTTTTGCAAAACGGCAGCAGTGTTTGCATATTTCACTTGTACTGATGAATTTTTGTTTTTTGTGATGCTTTACAGGTTATAGCTTTCCTCGCTGCGTTGCTGCAGAAAACAGGGACATGGGAGGACATTCGGAATAACAGACCTCAGTTCCTGCAAAGCCAAGTGTCTTTTAAGCAAAGTAAACCTAAAAAGGTGAGTGTCGAACTATGCTGCTGCTCATACCCTGAATCATGATGAGTCTTTTTAGGTGAAAAACTTTCAATTCATTCATTCAAAAATTTGCCAAAATATCAAAGTGTGTGTATTCTGCAATCCATACATGTTCTGGTATTTGTAATGATTTTCTTCAGGTGTTTCTCATTGTGGCTCCGCTGTCAGTCCTTTATAACTGGAGGGATGAACTGGACACGTGGGGCCACTTCCAGTGCGTCGTCGTTCACGGGCTGCGGAAAGAGGAAGAACTGGCTCGCCTCAGAAAGGGCCGCACTGAGATAGCGCTCACCACCTATGAGACTCTACGTCTTTGTCTGGAAGAGTTTAACAGGTTGGATCCATAAACACTCAAGCAGCAAGTGTGTGTTGAATGGAAGAATGATCACATTGTAGTGTGTTTAAAGACACAATTGCACTTCAGTATCCAAAAGTTCTTGATGTTTCTCAAGATTCACTGGATGGTATAATGTGACTTGGAAGAAATAGAAATGCTCATTATCTCCATAAATTTGGAACTCAAGTTATAACTGTGCAAATTAGTGCAAATTCGAATGAGTGATCAATGTTTTTCAGTATTCTGCATTTGCTCCTTTGCAGTATTGACTGGTCTGCTGTGGTTGTAGATGAGGCCCACAAGATAAAGAATCCAAACGCTCAAATCACTCAGGCAATGAAGGATCTGAAGTGTGAGGTCAGATGCCTTTGTATTCCTCTTCCTACATCAGCATGCTTCCAAATATGGCGTCACACACTGAACCTTTCTATTCATTGTGTTTCTACTCTTATCTTGATCAGGTCAGAATTGGCCTCACTGGCACCATCTTACAAAACAACCTGGAGGAGCTGTGGTGTGTCATGGACTGGTGTGTTTAACAACCTTTAATCACAATATTTAGGTGTTACCTCACTAGTTGTGAAAATAATGGTGTCGTGTGTGCTTGTTTTTTTTTTTTTGTTTGTTTGTTTTTTAAATCAATTTCAGGGCCGTACCCGGTTGTCTTGGCAGCTTGGGAAACTTCAGAAACAGGTTTTCGGATCCTATAGAGCAGGGTCTGAGGCACAGCGCGACCAAACGGGCCCTGGCTACAGGGAGGAAGACTGCCAGAGCCCTGGTGCGGCAGATATCCCGCTGGTTCCTCAGAAGAACCAAAGCTCTGATCACGGAGCAGCTCCCCAAGAAGGATGACAGGGTAAGGCTGTTCTGCACCTTCCCTGCTGATTGCCTTTGGGTGGAGTTCAACACGCTGAATTAAAAGCACATTTTACGTCTGTAGCCTTCAAGTAGGCCTGCTGTGACTTTCCCACGGCATGTCAACACCATCTACTGACGGTGCTACCGGCAATTCAGGGTGCTTCCAATTTGGCCTCTCCCTCTCTCAGAGGATGTTCAATTGATGTGTGAAGGCAGCCCGTTTGATAGGGCTTGTGCCATGTGGCCTGGTTAGCCCTTGAGGTCAGTCTGGAGAAACGCTGCCCGACAGTATCAAGCGGCGGTCCACCTCACTGGCTTGACCATCTGTCGCTGTTGATGTACATCCCCAGGCTGTGCATGAGTGAAAAAAAGCAAAACTGTGCGCGAGCTAATACCCAGTACAATAAGCATCGTACATTTGCCATCAACAAGATTTTACTCAGTCGCTGACGTGTTTTCTCTTTTCTTTCCCAGGTGGTGTTTTGCTCTATGACAGACTTTCAGCAGAGTGTGTATCAGACGGTGCTGGACAGCGAAGATGTGAACTTGCTGCTGAGGTCGTCGGAGAAATGTGACTGTCAAAGTGGACGGACACGCAGAAGCTGCTGCTATGCGGTTAGTTCACTCTGCCTACTATTGCACCCACTTGTATAGTTTTTGTATGAGATATTTACCAATAGCAGTTATTTTTGGATTGAATGTCCATTAACAATTAAAAAAAAGAAACTAACAAAAAACAATGTATTTTACTTTACTTCTTTTACAACAGACAAATTCAGAGGGAGTGAAAACAAAGGACCTGTACTTCATTTACTTGGCCATATTGAGGAAAGCTGCCAACAACGTAGCGCTGCTTCAGTCCACTGCTGGTACCAGCAAAAAACAGGTAGAATCAAGTCATCTAGTGATTTGTTTAGTTCCGATACATGCAACTGTATAAAGTGAGGGTTCAGACTTATCACTGCAACTCCATTGATTTCTTGCAGGAAAAGTACATAGCTTCCATTTGTGCAAAGGTGTTCCAGAAGTTTCCAGACTTTGTGCAGAGATGCAAAGAAGAGGCGTTTGAAGCCTTATCGGACCCAAAGTACAGCGGAAAGATGAAGGTGAACTTTAGGAATGGTCACAGTCTCCAGTTTGCTTGCAGCTGTTTGGTTGATGCAACACTATTGTTGTATTCTTTGTAGGTTTTGCAGAAACTGCTGAGGTACTATCTGCGAAAGAAGGACAAAGTGTTGCTTTTCTCTCTTTCAACCAAGGTGAGATCATTTTTGTGTGTATTCACACATGGAAGAAGTGAGTGCATGAAACTGCTGATACTCTTCTGTGGTTTTTGGATAGACAGCAAGGCGTCCAGTTCACTATGAAATTCTTTTTTTTAATTTTTAATTTTTTTAATATTTATGTTTTTCTCAAACCACATTATTCCATTATATATTAATGGACAATGAAATATGGACGTTTGCGTAGTTGCTTTGACTTGGTGTGAAGTCTTTCACTGTCGGTTGTGCGTTCTGAGCCAGCTGTTGGACGTGCTGGAGAGCTACTGCATGGCGGAGGGTCTGGACTACAGCAGGTTGGACGGAACCACGAAAGCCAAGGAGAGAGTTAAGATTGTCAAAGAGTTCAACAGCTCCACTCACATCAACCTCTGCCTGGTTTCCACCATGTGAGTCCAACAATCACATTCAGAGCGGTTTTCTCATTTCAGAGATCCAGTGAAGAAAAGCCCACAAAATTGCTGTTGTTCGAGCTGTATTGTAACTCTACTCTTTCTCCCTCTCTTTTCATCGCTCCCTCATGGCTCCCACCCTATATTACCTCTTTATCCTTGGTCACCCCTGTCCCTCTGTCTGTGCGCCTACCCAAAAATCTTTTCTTAATAATAAACTAAATTTGAACAACAGGTGGATCTTGAACCAACCTGTCTGGCTCAAGGCCTCTGGTTTCATGTTTTGACTTTATAAAGTAAATGTGTCATGCGTTACAAGGACATCCATATCCATTACTGCCTGTCGCTACTGCCAGACAGGACAGATTAAAAATAATTAAAAAAAAATATTGAATTGATTTCCTCCGCTTTATTATTTCAGGGCAGGTGGCCTTGGCCTTAACTTTGTAGGAGCCAATGTGGTTGTGCTTTTCGACCCCACATGGAACCCAGCCAATGACCTTCAGGCTATTGACAGGTAGGTTGTTGTGGAAGTCGGTCAAATATGTATCAGAGTAAAGTAAAAGAGAATTTGTCAGTGTATCAGCAGCAATCATTGACACCAATCATATTTTTTCAATTTAGGTTGAATTTATGCAAAGCACAATGAGACACACGTAATGAGACACTATTAGAATGTCTCTACTTTTCAAAATTACTTCCTGTCTTATGTCATTTCCTGCCACAACACTAAAGTAACATTAAATGCCAATATGAAATTCCATTAGTGATGTTCATTGACTGAGAATTCCTCCTCAGTGGTTTGTTGTTTCATACACATTTTCCTTAAAATATTCTATTGTTCAGGATCTTGTACCTCAGAACGGTGCAGAGTAAATACAGAACGCAGTATTTTAGAAAATCAGTTCAGACAGTATGGCTTCACTTTCAGCATTTCTTGCAAATCTACAAGATGTGTTTTGATGATGTGATTGTACCTTTCAGAGCGTATCGTATTGGGCAGTGCAGAGATGTGACTGTTCTCAGGCTGATCTCACTGGGGACTGTGGAGGAGATCATCTACCTCAGACAGGTTTACAAACAGGTAAAAGCACCAATTCGAAACAAACAGTGGCTATTTACCTTGCATAGACTCAAATTCACAAAGATTTTTTTTTATTTTTTATCTGTCATAGTAAACGGGTTGCCTTCACAGAATCTTTGAATCTCCCTTATATCCTTTTCCAGCAACTGCAGTGCACCGTCGTGGGAAAGGAGAGTGCACGGCGCTACTTTGAGGCAGTGCAGGGTCACGGTGACCATAAGGGGGAGCTGTTTGGGGTGAAAAACCTTTTCGGGATGCAGGTCAATGGGACGTGCCTCACCCGAAAGATACTGGAGGTTAGACTGCCTGTCAGGCTCTCGTTGACCATGCTGTCCAACCCTGCACAATTTTTTATTTCTCATCAATATCAGTCACATGGCTCAAACAACAAAGCGTACACAGTGCTTGGTATAAATATGAGCTACAGCTTTACGGACGGGTGACGAATCGCTGACTTATTTGGTTTTCCTGGCAGCGAGAGGGACAAGTGGAGGCCGGAGTCGCCACTGCCCTGGTGCACAAAAGTGAGGAGCAGACGGAGGAAACAGAAGGAGCTGCCGTGAGTACCGCCGCCGTTCTCAGAGACCCTGAACACACACAAGCCAGAGCAACACATCTTTCCCACCCCTCAATCTGTCTTCTGTCCCAGGCTGCCCACTCAACTCCCATCATTCCCACGTGAAAGAAGGGGTACCTCAAAATGGGACCCTCTCTTCTTTGCGTCAGCCCTCCCACATGACCTAAATCAACCTCCTGTTCTGACTGGTTTAGAGCCATTTCTAATTTACAACCCTTCTTGCCTGTTTGCTTTTGCTCTTCTTTTATCCTGCGTGCCTCATTTATGAGAAAGTCAGCTTCTGCAATACTGTCAGTCTCACAGTAAAAAATAAATAAATAAATGTATTATTATTTTGTCGTCGTGGTTCATAATAATTAACAGCAGCAACAGAACAAAGCAATACTATTCTTGTCATTGTTTCAAATTTAACTGGTCAAATGGCTGTTAAAGGTTTTGTAGTTTCCTTTCAGCAGTTGTTTGTTGTTGGACATTGTGAAAGCTCCCCAAAGTAATGATTTCATGAGCCACTTCTTGTCATATTTGCGGGTAAAGAACGACGTAAAGAAGACGATTTTCATCAAAAACAACAAACGCAGCATTAGTTTTGTGTTTACAGAAGGTTTTGGCATTATCTTTTCACATCCCATTATGTCCCAAGAGGAACATTTTTCAGCCAATCAAAGTTTTTAAAAAGATGAGTGTTAATATTTTATGGTGTTTTCTTTTGTTTGTCTGTTTTTGAAGTAGATTTATGTTTATCCAGACACAAATGTGTTTTTTATGATGTGGTTTGGCATTTCGTCTGCACTGTGACCAATTTCTATGTTGGTAAAAGCAGCTTTTGAGAAACTCTCAGGGTCAATGGTATTTTCAGAAAAAACTGCTTCATTGTTTCTTTGTGAACAGGAAACTGCAGTTTATTCTGTAGTTGTTGACATTGTGTCAAGTGTATATGATGCGTATGATAAATTCTCAACTACTACTAAAAAGGCAGACATTAAAGAAAGGTGCTAGTTTGATTCTATACCCTTTTTACATGTTGAGGTGCATCTTCTACTACGTGGAGTGCAAGAAGCGTTGTATGGCACTCCAAAGTGTACAATCCTCAATCATAAGGTCCTGTGTTATCTAATAATGATATGCGGTCTTGAGGCTTCTGATTGGCTAACGTGTCGTCACACTTCAGGGTTACGTCGCCACCTCTTGGTGTTTACATGGCCTCAGAAGCTGCATGTGCAGCTGGACGGTTCTTGTGTTATTTTAAAATGCCATTGGTGTGTATGTGGATTTTATTTTCGAACCAGACGCCAAAACAATATGTCATAGAAAAAACAGCCAGTGACGTGTGGACAAGGCCTTATTTGAACAGGATGATGGGGTTTCTTATTGTTTGTGTCTGACGTTCTCTTTCATGCCGCGTCAGACAGCTGGATGTAATTACACGCTTGTCCTAATGGAAGCAGCAGACCACACTGAAGCCTGTATCCTGCTTTTTTTTTGGGCTATTTATTTTCATAGTGATACCACTTATCGTCCCGTTCCCAGACAGGTTCCTTTTACAGGGCTGCTGCTTCTGCTCCACTGTAGCCCAGAATTCACTGGGGTGCCTTAACATGCTAAAAGGGGCTGGAGGAATGTCAGCACCAACATCCACAGAAGTAAAGCAGATTTGGGGAAGAGCCGTCTAGCTGGCAGATCCCGCATGCATCACATTAATGTTGGTGGTGATTTACTGCTATAAACATCTGGTCTGTGTTACACAACAAAAGCCTGGTCTGCTGGAGATGGTGAAAATGAGGCACACATACATTTTGTCTTTTTTTTTCTTTTTCTTTTTTTTTTTAAAGTTTGTCTTTCTCACATAGGGGCAGATACAGTGCAGGCTCTGTATCTGCTCAGTCATTTCTGCATGTCCATCTTTAGCGTGTTGTTCATTTCGCTTGATTGCAGGACTCACCCAAAGAAGCCCCAGATGACGGACCAGCGAAGCAGGCCGGAGTTGGACTGCAGGTTTCCGGTGGAGTGTTAGACTTCAGCAGTGGGAGTGAGGACGAAGAGGACGGACGGGCCGCTAAAAGGAAAACGTTGCCCCCCGGAGCCGTGGACGGTAGCAGCGGTGGGAACGTTGCCTCCGGTCCTGGTCGAATAAGTCTCCTTCAACATGGATTCTCCAAACTCCTGGAAACTGTGAAAAGAAAAGCAGGGGGAGGAGACGGAGAGAGCAGCTCAGATGTGGAAGAAAACCCCTCTGAAGAAGAGTCCGAGGACGAAAAGAGGGAAGTCACATCCTCAACTGTCTGCACAAAAAGCAACGGTGATGGTCGTCTTCCCAAAGTGGGGACAAAGACCTGGGAGCCTTCTGGCGGCTCAGACACTGAAGGCACGAGTTTCAAAGAGGCTGAGAGCAGAAATAAGGCCTCTCTCACAAGACAAAGCGATGACGCTGTCAGAAGAATGCAACAGAAGCAGCGAAACCCCGGCCCCAGTCGTCGCTGTTTTGAGAACTACTCGGATGAATCGGACGATTTGGACGTAGCGATGAAGCCGGAGAACGACGGCGTGGATTCACGCCGCAAAGTCAGAGATAAACAGAGAGGAAGGGCGGGCAGCAGCAGGGGTGGGCAGAGTGGCGGCGCCGCACGCAAGTCCAGGTACTCGGAGGACATCGAGATGTTCACGTCTTCAGAGGATGAACACACTCCCGTGAAGAGAGCAAGACCCGCCGGGCGGAACTTCACACCTCCACAAAACGCAGTCAGAGCGGAGACGTCCAAAGGCGTTTCCTTCACAGGCCTGAAAGCTCGGACCCTCGACAGCGTGCTAGGTCGGCTCCCACACGCGTCTTAATGCTACTTTACTCAACGTTGTTTTTCTCCCATGAATGACCAATACCTGTCCGTGCGTAGGCGGCGTGCAGGGGGTGATGTACACCCACTCCAACCAGCGGGTGGTGGGCGGAAGCAAAGCGGAGGAGCTGATTGGCAGAGCCGCCGTGCGGGACGTCTTCCAGCGGAAGCTTTACTCTCAGCTCCCGGCCAATCACGTCCTGGACAGCGTGGAGGTAGAAACCGAAGGTTTCACTCCTCCTTTGGAGCTTTAGATTCTTAACTGTGTGTGTGTACAGTGTAACAAATGAATCAGACTGTTGGCCAATGTAAGGTTCGTGGCCTTTGGTATTTTTTATGTTTCTGTCACGATTAACACACCAGTGTGTTGAAGCTGTCTAACTGAAGCAATGTTTTTTATTTCTAAAATGTGACTTGTATGGTTAATCATATTTCTGTTGCAAATAACACAGTAAATGGTCAAACACACTATCTTATAATTATTATTAGATCTTAATTAAAATGTCAAATTATAGGTATTTGCTTGCATTCCTGAACAGAAAAATGAGTTGTCGTTGTTGTTGTTGTATGTTATTCTTGATCCATTACGAACGTAGACGCGGAAGCTATTTAGTTCTTTTATTTGCCAAATAGTTTTAAACAAGTGACTGATATATTTTGAAAATGTCTATGTTTTCATAACAAATGGCGGTGATAAATCTGTTCAGCGCAAATATGGTAACAAAGTTATTCTTATGTTCGCGCTGCCGTCTACACTGTGTACCAAGACAGGATATTAAGAAATGGAGTGAGAGAATGCAAAAATCTCAACATGGTCAAAAATTGCAAAAAAGCCTGTGACCGATGACAAACTCCGATTTCCCTTAAATTCACTGAGAGGACTTTTCTGAGTAATTATCACTGTACAAATAAAGACAGCAACTTCCGCTGACACCAAAAAGTAAAAAAAAAAAAGCATAACAGTTTTGCGTCCCTCTGAGCTGACCCCAGTTTGGTTTGTTCCAGAGCCTGTGTGCGAGTCCACCGGACAGTCCGGATCCCCCCACACCTGTCCGACCGGACAAACCCCGCGCGGAGCATCCAGTCACGTTCACCAGCAAGTCTGTGCACCGCACCAGACGCACCACCTTCATCATTGGAGAGACTCCCAAGGCCATGTGCAGGTACTGCGAGAGACATCGGCGTGCAGAAAGAAGGTGGTACGGAAGAAAAGACACCGGGCATTAAAAATCGTTTGATGATCATTTAAAAAAAAAAAAAGCAGGCCGGCTGATGAAAGCAGATATGGGAGGCCCGAGAGTGAGTGTGTGTCTGGAAGCGAAGAATTCCTGGAAGGGTCGGGAAGTCGGCCAAAACTCACAGTGGATGTGGTGTTTAGCGCCCCCACCTGGAGCCAGTAATTGCGTGCGTGTGTTTCCAGTGGGAGACCACCTCTGAGCTCCCCCCTCCCACCTATTTCCCAGCATCATGCCAAAGATTAACCGGCTATGCTCGGGCTCGGCAGTGCACGAGTTCTCTCCGACGCAGCCGCCCGAGACTGACACCTCCCTAACCCCACCCTCACCCCCCTCCCTAAAGAAATAATCGCCTGAGGACATGCACGCGGCCCTAAGACGCACACTTGAATCCCACTGAGGTGCCGCTGCCCCCTACCTGCCAAAACGCTGCGAGACACAGACACGTCTGTGGCTCTTATCTGACCCCCCCCTTCCCCCTGCCCCCCCTGTGGGAAGAGTGCACTTCTACCTCTTGACGCTGATCAGGCTGTGAAAATACACACAAATCACTCTGATAATCAACCTCTGATTTTTTTCGGTTCTGCAGACATCTCATGTGTTAATGCATCAATCTAATTTATTTTTCCAGCAAAAGCCACAGACGGCATCCGCTCCGCTGTCAGGAAGAGTCAGTTATTCGCTGTGTGTTTGGACCAACATTATAAAACTGCTTGGAATATCAGGGGTGGGAATCACTCTGTTCTGCTGTGCTGCCTGGACACCCAGACCGTTATTTGTCTTCGCCCCGGCCTCACAGAACCAGAGAATATCTAATTAGCAGTGCAAAGCTTGCGGTTTGACTTGTAATCTAAAACACCTTTATGCACTCGTAACGTGGGCCAAGCGGTTCCCGAACGCATTTGCGAGGTGTTGGCGGCGATATTTGATTTGCTCATGGCTGGTTCCTGACGCCACTTTCTGTTTGTGTCCCTCGCTAAACTCGCGTGCAGGCAGCAGCTGGAGGAAATGGCGGAGAAGTTCGACTTCCCCTCCGGTCGTCGCTTTGCTGCCGAGATTCTCGCGAGGACCTCAGCCCAGAGGGTGACTTGGCTCCGGGAGTATTACACCTCCCTGAACCAGCCTGACCTGTCCAGCGTGGTCGCAGACAACTTCCCGCAACTTCGGTCAGCGCAGACTTCCTCCTCGGACACCACAAAAGTGACACGATCCCACGGCAGAACCCCAAAAACTGACCCAAAGGCCCCTCTCGAAGCCGCTCGTGACGCCGAGGCCTCGGCAAACCCCCAAAGTTGCGCTCGGGAACAGCAGAAAAGGCAAAAGATTCCCAGACGGAACATCCTGCAGCCGGAGGTGCAGGACCAGACGGTCTGCGGCACAAAGGGGGGCAGTGTTTCGGCCGACGCAGCCTTGGGGACTGCTGGTGGTCTCGGCCGCGACCGAGCCAGCAGCAGCAGCAGCAGTCCGGGGTCTGCGGAGGCCGCCGCCACTTTCTTGGCTGGCGTGAAAAGAGATCCTCTTTCTTCAGACGTCACCCGTGGCAGGTCCACGGCAGCATCCAAACCCGCAGGGCCGGGGCCGGAGCGGGAGCCAAAACTGTCCTCCCTCGCCGGTGGAAACGCTCAAGGTCGCAGAGGAAACCCCTCCCCCGCCCAGCAGGCCGCACCCTCCCCCAGTCGCCAGTCCTACCTGGCGGAGCTGATAGGCGACACGTCCATCCTGGACGACCTGCTGAAACCCAAGTCGAGGATGCACCCCAACGAGGAGAAACGTCCCGCCAAACCCTGTCCCACCGAGGAATCTGCGGCCTCGCCGAAACTCAACGCGTCGACCGCGCAAAAAGCACCAGCGAAGGTCCGACGCAAAGACTTCTGGGACATATTGAACGAGGGAAATGAGGAGAGTATTAACAGGTTAACAGACCCGGCCGAGGTGCAGAAGGCTTGTGTCAACACCAAGTTTGCAGCTGGAGGCAGGTCTGCGGAGGGAGAGCGCAAGACCCTCTGGAAGACTAATGAGAATTTCCTGTGGAAAAAATAATAGCGGACGGGGCGACCGTGCACCGAGTGATCTGTTCTTATTGTGCGTCGACCGCTTTTAAATGAGATTTTAGCTCAAAACGGAAAGAGAGCAGATATAAGTCTGTCAATTTGACACTCGAATGTTCTTAGCAAAGGTCTTATGCTTTTAGTATTTGTTAATTTCTTTTAAATATTGACTTTAAATTTTGGAAAAGTGTAGGAATTGTGTAAAGTGTGTTGTTCCACTGACCATTTCAATCTGTACGTTGTTGGGAATTCCCTCCCCAAAAAACGCCTGGGTGCCTGATGAGCACGAACAAACACTCAACCTCACACAGTGTTGCAATAAATAATATATTGACACACATTTGTCTTTTGCATGTATTTAAAGGTTAAGTGTGTAAAATTGAGATTTTGAAGAAGAAACAGCGACCTCAAGTGGTTATATTTTAGATTGCAACGCCTTTCACTCTCCCTCCCCCACCTTAGCTTGCCTGTGAACTACAGTGGCCTGCGCACCCAAACCAGGATACCTCGTCCACCTTCTTCTTCCTTGGTTTATTTAAAGACGCGAGCATTCACCCTATATATGGAACGCGCTGTCGGACAAGCGGGATTGTCCACACCAGGCTCCCTTAGAAATATGGTGGTGCAAGATGGTAGCTAGACTCTTGCTATATGTGTATTCTTATTTAAACTTGAGAACCTTTCTAAGGGTACGAAAACCAAATTAGTTTTACTCTGCTGAGGTTATACAGTTTTATTAATGTATTTATGGACTGTCTAGTAAACTTTTACCAATATAAAAATCACAAGTCAAGCCAAATTTTACACACTGGACCCTTGTGAGTTGTTGACAGAAAACGAGAGGGCTCTGGTTGTACTGGCTGTAGAGTCATTGACTGCACTCCAACCTCCCACCTCACAAAGATTAATTGGAAATAACAAGCAGACTAGTTCCCAAGTGGCATGCATGGAGCCGTTCACCCATCTGCACCTTTTCTATCACCCTGGCAGTAATCTGGAAACACATCCGCGTCTGAGCCTCGCGCAGCCGGGCGGTAACGTGATAAGGAGGCGATCGCGCCCGTACTCGGCCGTAATTGTTCCCCGCCAGTCGTCGCGCCCCGCCGTGCTGTGTTTGTCAAGCAGAAATCCTGAAGTGCTGATAGCTATCAATAAACAGGAGACGCAGGCATGCGCCGTGCTGCCTGGTTGAACAGCGTGTGCGCCGCCGGTGGACCTTCTGGGTGGTCGATCTGAAATGTCTCCACACAGCCAGACACAGGAGAACAAAAAGGCTTTTATGTGAGTCTCTCTCAACCCCTCTTTTTTTCTTTTTTTTTTTTTTTCATATCTTGAAATGTGGAGTTAAACTCTCAAGAACAAGAACAAATGGTATCAGATAGAGATAACAAAGGGACCAATTCAACACAAGAGGAAAGATGGAGTTGAAATCAAAAGGGGTTTAATATATGTGTTTAATTTATCCAACTGCTTAATGCTACAGTGTTTGGAACTGGAAGCCCTATAAAACAAACTAAGAAAAAAAGAATGTGATCGGGTCACCTCTCTGTCTCTGTCTAAAGTTGTCGACCGATCAGATAGTGTTTCTATCATGCTAACTATAATGCTTCTATCATCCAACCCTAACCACCTTGAAACGCACCTTGACTGCCGTTCATAGTTTTTGTTTTGTTTTTTCCAGTGTGGAACTCTTTCCACTTCTGACAGCGTCCATGCCAATCTCATCGGTTCTAGCGAGCTCTGTGTGATGGCGGCTCTGGTCACTCAGACGTATCTTGTACTCTGTCCAGAGAAAATCAAGTCAAACTACTCAGGAGTTGCTACTCAGGTTTTTTTTTTTTCTCCAGGTCTCCCATTTGTGTCCGCTCTCTATGCTGGGATGAGAATTCTGTGCGGCGTCACTTCACTGCGAAGTCTGTGACTGTTTGGTGAAGCGGAGAAGCAGGCGCAGCAGACAGAGAGGCCAGGCTCACATGATGTGGGTTTATTTGATTTGAAATCAGACCGTGACACCTAGTTTGATTTCATAGGTCGAAGTCTGTCAATGAGTGCCGGCCCACGCTGCCCTGCGCCTCGGGTCACTTATAGCTCCATGCAGTCACTCATGCAATTCGTTTAAGAGGCTTTGCGAACTCAGGCAGGTTACATTGAAGCACTTGTAAAAACATGATAATTGATTAGATGTGATTTTGAGTCTTAAATATAAGGACGGTGCACCAAATGTGTGTGACTAAATAGGGAAACAGCACTTTTCCTTAACACTCCCAAATATATTAACGTCTGTGAGGCCTTTCTTTCCTTTCTTTTCCTTCGTCTTTAATTGCTTTTAGATTTTTTTTTTTTTAGACTTTGTGATGTCATGAACCGCACATTAGCGATAGATAGCATGGAGTCAGGTCCCAATTCCTCTCACATGCCTCACAGCCGCCTTGTGTTTATCCCCTTCACGGCAAAGCGTCACTTCTCGCAGGAAGCTAAAACTGACAACTTTCTTCAGGCTAAAAAAGTAGTTACTCTTGGAGCTCTGGGTATTTTAATAACAACCTCCAGCCAGTTTTCATGTAAACCCCCTCCTGGCCGCTTGAGGGTTTCTAGCGAAAGGCAGAGCTCCATCCTGCGTTGGCGTTGTGTACCTCTCGTGCTCTCGGTCCACAAGCAAGCTTTTTTTTTTTTTTTTTCTTTTTTTCATTTTCACATGAGTTGATTTTAATTTTGGTCTAATTTATTAATTTCCTCAGTCTCCATCTCTTCCTGACCTGGGGAGCTGATCCGGACGTTTGCACTCGCACATACGACTCCTCTGGGAGACTTCTGGAAAATTTCAGGGTAGCGGGGGCACTTGCGAAAGAGGCTTAACGTGAGGGAGGTGAGGGGCGGAGGCTGCGGTTCCTCTTCACGGTTCATTTGGCAAGCTGCACACACACACTGACACACATTGACACACACACACACACGCAAGAGAAATTCAATCGCATGCAAAGGATTTCATTAAGGATTTTCATAATCACTCTCAAATGTAATTTACAGGTTTTTCACGCTGCCTTACGACAGAGAGAGCAGAGTGCGACGTGACGTCAACTTCTCAAAAACCCAGCCGTGCCAACCTCGCACCAGAGATTTCTCATGAAATAACCAGAAGTGTGTTTGCCTGTTGCTCATATTTGAGGGCTGATTGAGAAAATTCGTTTTGAGAGCTCAAGACAATGTGTCACTTGTGTGTTATTCACCTGGGGGGACGAATGGTAATGATGTCACCATCATTAAAAACTTAGCGTACAGCTGACCGTCAGTGGTGTTTATGAGGGAACATAGTTTAGTTTCTATCTAACGGCCACGGGAGAGAGAGAGAAAAAGAAAACAAAACACACTAGCATGATGAGAGCGGGTAAGCAGCTACAGTGAGAATGCCCTGTTGTTACCGTAAGAGGCCGAGGAGGTCTCTGGATGCGAGAAAGAAAACCTCTCTTCCCCATTTGCCCCTCATTCCTATCCAGTTAGCCAGACAACGTCGGCTGTAATTCTGGGGTAGGTGCGTTGGCTCCCGGTCCCTTCCGTTCCCTATTGCGCCGCATCATTAAAGAGATAAAACACAGATGCGCATAAAAACCCCTCTAATGCAGAAATCCATGGAATCATATATTTCCCTCTCAATTTGGCAGCGCCTTGGCCTTTAAATATCAATCAGCGCGTTTTTCATGCGCAGTTAAGTGGAGTAACGGTAAAAGCCTGGCAAGGCAACTGCCCCCATGTAAGTACACAGGCAAAGATGGATGGTGGAGTTATTTGCCAAATTTATGACATTATGTTACATTAGGAGGTGACGTTTGGTGGCAGTGCGCCTCTTTATAGCTTTGGGTGGAGATTGCAATAGCCCACAACCAATACTCGGGCAACAACAGCAACAGCTTAGCCGAGGGTGAACTGGAAACGTGTTGAGCTGTGCATGCAGGGACAATTTTACAGCTCTGTAAAAGTGCAGCTTTATGGAGACCAACACAATGAATTGATGTTTTCCACCCTTCAGTAAATGTACCATTGAAACGCCAGAACACAAACGTTTCCTGTCCCACACGCGCAGCCTTGGCGGTCGCCTTGACAGAGTGAACGGCTTTCAGGGAAAATCTGAGGTTCAGGTTTGACTCTGGTTCACCCCTCTGCTCGCGTCGCACTTGAGTCAGTCCGAGAGGTGTTTCAGCTTTTCATGTGTTTAATATTAAAGGTGACACCTGGTGCCCTGTGACGATTTGTCACAGCTGTGTTTTAGCGTGCGCGCGCACACACACACACACACACACACACACACACACACACACACACACACACACACACCACAAGACAAGTGGACCAAGGAAAACAAGACCAGGAATAGACTTGTCTCACTTCTGCAAAGCTGCAGGGTATCCATGGGTTCTGTCGTTCAAAAAGAGCAGCCTCATTTTGACGGGAGCGAGGAAGTTGCGCTGTTTCAGATGCACTCCGTAAACACATGTATAAGCCTTTAAACCTATATTTAGTGCAAAACAAGCACTTGTCCTTTGCGGCTCCGATCTGATTGGACATTTGAGGTCCTCTTGTTTGTTGTCGCACTCAGAACCAAAGGGACGGAAAACTGCATGTTTGCCAATCGGGGTAAATATTGAAGCTGCGGAGATATAAACGTTTGCAAGATTTTTTTCTTTTTTGTGATTTTTTGTTTTCTGAGCTGCCCGGCTCTCTGTTGCACTGCCAAAGGCCTGTGCGTCACTCCATCCATTGTTTACCACGGCGAGGCTCTCAGTAAGCAAGTGGCCGCCCCTTCTCTCCTGCAGCTGCAGCCCCTCCGCTGTTTGTGTTTGCTGGGTCCTTTCGCCTTGAAGTGAGGCTACATAAGCAAAGCTCGGCCTCGTGTGAGCACTGCGCCGTCAGACTAGTCGCTGGTCTTTTTTCTCCCCCCACAAAAAAAAAAACAAAAAAAAAATCATTGTAAACCCCTGCATTTTCCCTCAAAGCCCTCTGTCCCACTTCCTTTGAGTTGTTTGCTTTCCCTTGCTGATTCCGCAGCCAAACGCTGACAGCCCTCTCTCTTTTTTGGAGAAAATGAAGGGTCGGAATGCTCGAGTCTCAAAGACCCCCTTAACCGTCGGGAGATGATGTGAAGAGGTAGGTATGTGGTGTCCAGGGGAGAAATAATTACATACGAAGCTCCTCATTAGAAAGGCTCTCCGTGTGCTCAACTGGGATGTTTAAGACGTAAAGCAATAATTATGTCATCCAAATATTTCTGCTAGTATAAATATTAGCGGTCCGTGATTCAGGCAGGCGAAGAGCACTCGTGGGACGGAGGGGGCAAGTCACTGAAGGAGCCAATTATGTGTTGTGTATGTAATTTGCTTTTACGTTTTCAATGCTTTTGAAATTAATGAATCAAAACATTGTTATTGGTCCAGAACCCAGCATTATCTAGTCTTGTTTTCAGTGGTGGATGTAGAGGGGGGCAGTTATCTTGAGTCATCAACCGTCCACTTGGATTCAGATGAGTTCCCGGTTTTCATCAAAAACTACTTCAACCTGAAATAAATGTTGTTCAGCTTTCTTCCATTGGAGTGCGTCTGAAGGTTAGCGGCTCTGACCTCAGCTTCTGGGTGGGCTTCAGTGGCTGTGGGTTTGTCTTGGAAGCTCTCTGGAGACTTTGTTTACTGAAACAACAAGCAAGCAGTGTCCAGTGAGGATGGAGGAGTCACGCAGGGAGCGTCCACAAAGGCATCGTCCCTCCGCTCGCTCTCACTCACGCACGTAGAAACTCTTGGAGGGCCCAACTCTTGACTTGAACTACCGCAAAATGAAAAGGGTGACTTTCCTTTCACCTCTTTCACAATACACCTTTTGTTGCATAGACGAGTCGAGACAAGTTTGTGCTTTAATGTGACCATAAAAAAAAAGAAAAAAAAGATGTTCAACCAGACTGGTAGAGATGATTTCCCACACCGATGCTTGGTGTGTGTGGAGCCTCCCTTTTGGCTTCAGGTAATCTGTCATTATAACAGTCGTAATGTGGACCTATCAACTGTTAAGGAACTTCATTTTTTTGATGTTGGAGTTGCTTTGGATTAGGTAAATTAAAGGGTTCCAAAAATTGCTGCTGTGCTAAATTCCACATCACCCCAGGTGAAGAAAGTCCCCGCGCTTCAGAAAACAACTTTTGACTTCAGCTGCAGGTGACACGTTGCTCCAAACTGAGGCTAAATAGAGGGGCAAATAACCGCTCCTGGAAATTCCCCTTAAGTGGAAGTCAAGTCAGGTGTGTTAAGTCACACAACCCTGTGCTAGACTTACAGCTTGAGTGCTGAAACGCACAAACTGTGTTCGCAATGAAAAGTGTGTGAAGTGCAGTCTGCTGCTGACACGTCCAAATAATAGATCTCAAACACATTTTGCACAAACTGAACAAACTTTGTCGAAATTGGTGATGTAAGGAGGACGTCAACGCCACAAACTTCTCAGCTTTCAGAGTGGCAGCAAGGGATGGTAATGAACAGGTAAAACCTGTTTTTTTTCTTACATCAAGCACAACATACTGTTGAGAAATATTGATTTTCGTGATGGCGTTAGCATGCTAGCTAGCTTAGCTTAGCTTTTTTTTTTTTATTATTATTATTAAGTGGTGTGTGTTTGAATCATGTGAAACAGATTGCCATCTTTTCTCTAGACTGTTCACGCCAGAAAGAGCTGCATATTTTCCAAACAGTTTTCAAGGAAGCGTCTTCCGATACGAATCACCTGATTATCAACCAAAGGAAAAGTAATGCTTGGTATTTTGACTTCTTTGAATTGTCAAATTGAAAAGCCTATTTAACAACGTTGATCCGTCCTCTCCCTACACACACTTTTATTTTGTTACTAAAATAATGACACACAAATTCCAAACAGCGGTAACACCTGCAGTTCAAGGTGTACTGTTACCCTGCACCATCTGCATGACAGAAACATCTTCAGTGTGTGTGGCGTCATAACTTTGTCTGGTGTATAAATGAAGCCTAGACATTGCTTTTGATAACATAGGCCCAGATAATAAATCTTCTCATCAGTGTAAAGTGCGCGCGAGTGTGTTTCCTCTGCCTGCTCAACAGTCCCGCTGAATCGTTTGCTTACTCCGCCCTCTAGCGGCTATTTAAAACGCTACAATACAGTACAGCAAATTGAGCCGGGAGTTGATACTTGCTTGAATGGAGTCAACGCACTTTAAATGGATTCACTTACAAATAAATTAACGTTTCCCCTAAAAAAAATTAAACAGATATTGCACTTAGTGGTCCAATGTTGTTCATGTTGTCATTTCAGGAAAAAAAAACAACCTTTTATTGCAAGTCAATGTCAACTTAGAGACGTTTTACCTTTGTACCTTTACCAGTGTAAAAAGACTGAACACAGTAGTTAGAAATATCAACTACTTCTCAAGATTGTAAAATGTAAAAACAATAAACAAAAAACAAGAATCTAGTATTTCTAACCCACTGCTCCCATGTGAAGGTGACTCATTTGCCAGGTTCTGTCAGCCCACTCATGGATCATGTCGGCCACTGCAACCCCTCGTCTCCTGCCCTGCCTCCTTTTCCAATCCGCTGCACCTTCGCTCTCACGGGAGCATTCATTCGTCACAGCTGCCTAAACAGCACGGTCGCCCTCATGATTAGTGACTCTATTAGGTCAAACATCTCGGTTAGCACATACTATTTCACGCGGCTTCACTTGTCTGCTTCTGCACATGCTTGAGCCCAGAAGAGGAAATGTTTGTGCGTGCTTTAAACACCGTATATCAAACGGCAGGCGAGCCTCGAGCCGTTTCTTACATTTCTTATTACCTCAGACGGCCTGCAGGAGCTCGTCGGTTCCCTTCCATGCCCGACTGTTTAGAAGGTCATGGAGGATGGCGATGGTGTTAGTCATCTATTGTTTTCTCTGCCTTTCTGAGGACCAGTACTAGGTATCACGCGTGCAATGTACAATGTCTTTGACACAATAGATGTAAAGTTTAAGGGTTTTTGCAATCTGCTGTGCTTCTCTGTTGTGTCATTAATGTTACAATGGAAAACATAGTAAGTATGAAACTTGTATTGAAAATGGATGGATGGATTTGTGGTATTCCATTAATTCACTCTAGACTCCAGCGGTGCAAAATAAAAACAACGGGATCTCCAGAAAACTGCATATTTAGCCCTATGTTTATAGTCTTCCTTAATATTAGCATTAGTTTATCCCCCCCCCCCCCGCCAATACACGTGGATTTTAAAGATATTGACCTCGACCAAGGGGTCAAAAGTTGGCTTAATGGTTTAGGAAGGAAGTTCCACGATTAATGCAAGAACACAAGCCGCACAAAGCTGTTGTACATTCAATTGGAGTTTAAAAGACAGGGAGATATTGATGTCTGAGCATTGCTCCTCTTTGCTCCCCCCCTCTGTCCTCACAACTTGATGTTAGCCTCCGCTACTTTCTCCCGGATAAAGTCTTGCAAGCCATACAGCAAAGCGTCCGCATAGAGAATCTTCTTAGGGATACACTGCAGGAACCAGGCCTGTATGAACACACAAGCACGCACACAAACAATGATTTAATGGGACTAAATAGTCCCATGTTGTTCCCTGTGACGTTACCTATTGCAATAATCAGATGGTAGCAGTGAGTCCTACCATGAGTGCATGCCTGACGCTGCCATATGTTTTGTCTCCAGCTGTGACGTACTGCAGGGAGCTTTTAACGAAATACTCTGGTGCCAGAGTTACCAGGTTTTTGGAATACGCTGACATCCGAGTGGAGACGCCAAAGGGAGACACAACCTGAAGCCAGAGCAGAAATCCACTGTGACACAACTTGCAATACAATATAACTTTTCTCACTTTATTTAATGGACCTGTGTTGGGTCCTCAGGAAGGACCAGCGTACCTGTATAATGATCCCTTTATCTTTGTATTCCGCCTGAAGACACTGGGATAACCTTTCCACATACACCTGAAGGAACCACAGCTACTTTATTAAGAGTCGTCTCATACTGGCATTTTGGAGAATGCCGGATACACCGGTGATGACCGTCATACCTTGGAAGCAGCATACAGGCTGAACATGGGGACCGGGATAGTGGCAATTCCGGACGAAACGTTGATGATCAGCCCTTTCTGCCTGTCCCAGGAAGAAACACAAGTGCAGCATTTTGATCCAACTTGGCTTTGTTAATACTGCAAATTAAATCTGATACAATGTTGACAGTGAGGGCACCTGCTCTCCATGTTTGGGAGGACTATTTTGCACATCTGGGAGAGAAAAGAATGCAGTTCAATTCAAATTTGGGGCAACTGATGTACATCGATTTTTTTTTCTATGGTAGGGACAACATGACAAACACAATGAATTGTGTTTTGGGCTTAGCATAAAGGCACGCTCCAACATGAGCCAAAAAGAAAAATCTGCACTCCACGATTCACTTGTTTCAAACAAATAAAGGGAAATAATGTACACGCACACACCTTGGTCATGGTTTTCACATTGCAACTTATCACCGTTGTAATTGTCTGAAAGCACCGAAACAGATTTTTTTAGGGCAAGATTTTTAAGATTAGGCCTGTTCTCACATAAATGAAATGTGTGTTTTTGCAATGTCCTCTGAGCAAGAGAATCCTGCAGGGAACTGACCTGTTCCAACTCTGCAGTGTCAAGGAACTGGACTGGGATGAAGCTGGGAAGCATTCCAACGTTATTGACTAAAATGTAAGAGGAGGGTTGGGGGAGGGTGGTGGGGAGAGTTTCAAATGAGATTATGTCTCTATCTTATGAACTTTATGGTGCTTGCTGAAAAAACAAAAGAAAACATTTAACCCAGAACGCCGATGTTCAGATACTTCAGTTCCTCCTCAATTTCCTCAAAGACGTCGTCTTTTGTCAAGTCTGCCACTATCACTTTCACATTTTTCCCTGTGGATTGACCTGAGGAGGAGAGATGGGTGGGGTGGGGACCAGTGTTAGCGACAGTTGGCAACCTCATTCATCGTCTCAAATGTGATGTCACCCGTTGACAAATATATGTGAGGTTTTTACTTATCCCTTTGGCCACCAAGTCCAGATCTGCTCTGCTCCGGCTTATGATGACCACATTCATTCCTTGCTGAGCCAGCTGTGGGAGGCAGAGGTGCAATAGAGGGCATAAAGATGGCAGGAAGACGTACAAATTGTGAGATAAATTAATCCTCAAGGACACTGTATAAAGATATGTTTTAGACGTGCATTTGATCAAGTTAAAAAAAAATAAAAAATCATATAAAATTATATTAAACCTGAGACTATAAATTAATATAACACAAATATTATGCTACCACACAGAGTGCCATTCTGGTGGTGACTTACCTGAAAAGCATACTCTTTTCCTATGCCTTGAGACGCTCCAGTCACCACTAAAACAGGGAGAAAAACATCACTGTGTTAAAGGGCTCCATCAGCTGTCACATTGTTCTTCACTTCTTCTTCCGTACACTAGATGGGGGCAACGTCGCTCAGAGCTGGAAGCCTCCGCTGGAGGACCAATGTTAGGATTGTTTTGGGCTTACATGAACCCATCCTGTCTCTTTCTGTTTTATCAGAGCGTACAGTCTGTTCTCTGGCTCCGATAAAGGATCCAAACAGGAACTCCTTGTTTTCTGATTGCAATTGACTCCATCCTGCCACCATGACGCCCTTACTACTAAAAAAAACAAATTCTTTTTCACACTTAAAGGGAGCCCTTCATTTTTTTTTCAATTGTTTTTTATAGAAATGTGTCTGAATCATTTTGATTTGTTGTGGTTGTTGATTTGTTTTTAGTCACTGTGGTAAAGTGGAACAGACTGTGTAAGCGCTTCAAACAGGCAAGTATTTACCCACTGCCTTAGAAAGTATACTCATGTTAATATCGCCCGTGAAGCGGCCCCTCAGGATTCTTCATTACTGCTATTGTTTTTTTTAAAAAGTAGATATTCAGAAAACAGCATATTTATTGCTCTGTTTACATTCTCCTGTAAATATGTATTGGTTTCCTGCTAAACTCGATGTTTTGTTTAACCTTTGATATATCTTAAAGGGGACAAAAAAGGTGGTGGCTGGCTAACTGATGGGATTAGTGCCCTTTGTGACATCACAACAACACTGGCCTTTTTATGAACCATAGGTCAATTTAGGCTCAGATTAGTTTGCCTCCACTCAGATGTTTGCAATTTTGGGAATCAGCGCTGCGTTGCGGTCCAACCCAAAAGACTCCAGATGCTGATCTTGTTTCGATTGGCTCAATGCAAAGGCACACCAAATGGAACTCAGCCCTGATAAATTACATCTGCTCTTAAATCTACTGGTAATTTATTGTCAATATAGTGACAATTCTGTGACCTATAATAGAAAGTCAATAAAGATATTGGCAGACTTATTAAATAACTAATAAAAATATTCCAGTGATGAGTAATAAGTTCAAAATAACACAGAACTGAACATGTTGTTCTGATGACTGTTTTTTTTGGGCTGTTTTGGAATGTAGTGAAAGTGGACTTGAGGAAAAAAGGACAGATCGGCTGTGTTTCCCTTTCACTGCCTCTGTGAGAGAATAAGTAACCTTTTCAGCAGCCACCAAAGGATTAGATGAGCCCACTCTAAGATCTGGAGAGGAACATTTTGGTCAAACCGCTGGGAAAGGGTGACAGGCAGAGTCATTCCCCTCTTCCCAGCTGAACTCTAACTTGGCACTGGCACAGTTCTCAACCTTTACATTATATCTCACTGTAACTGCTGGATCTGTTTTTTTTTATTCCCCATTTAAGACTTCTTAAATCTTACCAAACTTTTCTGCAGAAGCCAATTCAATTATATCAGTGTTGATGGCAGCTTTGTTTTACATGCAATAATGTTGTTCAACTCCCACCTCACTTGCCCACCTCCCCATGTGTAACACTATGAAAACACGCAAAAACAGCTGCTCCATAGGTATGTAGGTATGTATGAGCATGCAATATAACAGAAACGTCAAGACTTGTCTCTTTCAGAGGTCTTGTGCAACATGCAGGAGTCTTAACAAGTCTCCTAGACTGCAGGTTAAATTTTTACTCCAGTTGCATTACCGGTTATTCAAGCAGCACCTGAACTGAAAAGCGTCTGTGTGCTGCATGCAAATGCATACTTGATTTTGGAAATTAGTTCAAGTATATTATCCACTTTCAGCTGAATGCTTATGTCTTGTGTTTGTGTATGCTGATGCTTATGTTAGGCTATTGCTTAGTGACATAGCATATTATTATGTGTTATATGTTATAAAGCCGTTTGATAATAACACACACACACACACACACACACACACACACACACACACACACACACACACACACACACACACACACACACACACACACCGTGCCTTACCTGCCCATTCTCCCATAGAGGTAAAAAAGGACTTTGGCACTGGAAACCACAGCTTTGGCAAAAGCATTCTACTGAACAGCAGCAGTTTCACAGCATAGTAGACCACTACCACAACACCAGTAGCGACAAAAAAAGATTCCATTGAATCCAGCACAACAAAGTCTTGTCCAAAAATAAGGTAGGGCCTGCTCAGAGTGGAAACGTCATTGGAACTGCTTAAAATCGAGAATGAGGACAGGGAGAATAAAGTTGCCAGATGACACTCCCCCTTACACACACACACACACACACACACACACACACACACACACACACACACACACACACACAGAGGCTTCCTCTACATGATGGTTGAATGGATTCAAATTCCTGAATGTTAACCCTCACCTCTAAACTCGTACATTCACACCTGGTTTATTTTAATGACGCAATTTTTTTAAAATTTTAATTTTTAATTTTTAAAGTTAGTTCAAGGTGAAGCACTTCGTTTTAAAGATTAGGTTAGGGTTAGGATTCTTCATGAAGCGATTCTTCAATAATGAATTTAAACGTGCAGAATGCTGGAACTCTCGAACTCCCACAGAATGAAACCCGTTGATTGCCCCCTGCTGGCTGGCATTGGCTAAAGCAGCTCAATTGCACAGCGTGAACAGATGCAGGAATGTCACAGCATGATTTTCCGTGCTCACTATTCAGAGTAAAGGGCCGAATGCATTGAAAGAAAGTGAAGTAAATTGTTATACATTTTTGTAACGTTAAACTTATGTTTATTGTGATTTCTACATTGACATTAGATCAGACTCTCAGTAAAGATAAAAGCACTTTACAATTATGTAATATATCACATAGAGTATATTTGCTTCATATATTTACGCTTGAAAGTAGAAATCCTTTCGCCACATCTCCTTATTATATTACCAACGCACAAAAGAGCAAAAGAACACTGTGGTGGGACTTTTTTTTGTTTTTTCAATTTTATAACAATATGATAGTTTTGTGCAACATTAGTTCCGCCTTTGCTGACAGCCGCTGGCCGGTCCCGCTCATTCAGGATCAAACAAAACAAAACACAACAAAAACATAAATGAAAATGAAAATGAAAAAAAATATACCAAATCCTGCACCGGCTGCGGCTGCCCTGACAGACTGTATTTAGATTGTGTGACGTCATCAATGCGCGCCTGCTGCGTTGCTCGCGCCATTCCTCCAAACGTGTGTTTCCATCTCCCATTACATTCACCTGGTACAATAAGCACCGGACCAATCATTCTGTTTTTCTCTCCTCGGTCTTTTAGGTAAGTCCACTTCCGTGTTTCTCCTTTGGATTTTGTTTGAGGGAAGATGTGCTCAATGTTTCGGACACTGGTCTCCCTTGTGAGTGAGTGCAGCTCGCTCGCTAGCCCAAAGTTAGCTTCAGTGTTTGGGCTTATGTATGATGCTTAGCCGCTGGTGCTTGTTAAGGTGTCGACTACAGCAACCCAGACCATTAAACACAGCTGTTGATATATATATATTTTGTCAATGTGGCGTAGAAAAAATACAGTCGCTAATGCTTTTGTAGGAGACCCAACCCACCAGCTTGTTTCGGCCAGCCTGGTTCTCTAAAACAGCACTGCACCATTTCAAACACGATAACTGTGTTTGAAATGGTTACATTGGCATTTGCAGACTCTCCATGCACCGTTTTGGTGGTGTAACAGTGCAAGCAACTTTTACCTTATGTATTAAAGGGGATGCCGTTAGGTTCAGGGGCTATTTATTTGCTAAACATATGACAAACTGGCTAGCAGGTTAATGTTTTGAATATAGATATTGCAGGTGTGTGTGTGTGTGTGTGTGTGTGTGTGTGTGTGTGTGTGTGTGTGTGTGTGTGTGTGTGTGTGTGTGTGTGTGTGTGTGTGTGTTCAGCCATCACTCCAGGATTAATGATGTGATTTAACGCGATTTGTAAGATTGATATGCCAGTTGGACTTTGAAGGAGTGCTAGTTCATGCAGTCAGTTCATTGTGTATTTCAGACACACTCGGGGGCCATATATCAAAATTAAATAAAGCAAAAACAGAAAAGTCAGACTGGAAATGTGACTTTGCTTTACAGGTAATTTCTATGAACTGGTGGTTATCACTTCTGAGCCTCAGCCTGGGTAAATAATGAAAGAAAATCTCATTAGGACTGGTTAAAGCCTTAATGATGCCCTTCATCCAACATTATCATACATAAAATATGTAACATTGATATGTTTTTGCTGAGTAATAGGCTTTAAAATTGTCTTCTCTTCTATCAATTTCTTGCATTGGACAGGATTCATTATTGCACTATAGTATAAATATATATTTATGTATAAAATATTATTAATCTTTGAAGTGACTAATCCTGTGTCTACATGAAAGAGTAGGCAGGATAACCATACAACGGACTCTCTCTAAAGGGTGAATTTTAGACCTACCTGGGAAAAATGATGTATGTAGAGAATTTTACATAATACCTACATGGATGCACAATAATGGCTTGATGAGTTGACATTTTTTTGAAGGAAATTTACAATTATTACAATCATTTGCTTTTTCCCCCCTTTTGCACAGCCTTGGTGTTTCATCTCCTCTTTATTTCTCAATACAGCAAGGGTTAGTTTTTTTTTTCTTTTTTTCCTGGAGCTGTCCAGCTGTCTCCAAAGGATTTCTACATTTTGATGTAATAACTAAATTTTAGTTCTCAAAGAATTAGTCAAGTGGTCGATGCCCATCATTTCTATCACTGGTTAGCGTGCTAAGGTAAACAAAATACTGAATAGGCCATGCAACAATTTGTACCTGACCATACATACACCTTTTTGTGTCTGAAATATACATACGTATATACAGAAAATAAGAACGAACAAAGGATCAAATCCTCGTGCAGCTGTATTATGGATCACGGGTTACTTCACACCTTTGGAAAAAAAGCAACCGTCTCATATTGATTATTCATATACAACGTGTTTATTGATTGAATCAGTCTGTTCTTTGTGAAAGCTGTTGTTGACCAAGCTTGTCGCTTGTGGCGACATGACTGATGCTCGTCCTGTACAGAGTAACACTGCAACTTTGTGTTTGGGCTGCAGATGGCAGCGTTTCCATTCTAACCCAAGCTAAGCAAACGCTTCCTCCAACTGTGTGCCTGCACGACTGGTCAATACCAATATCACGAGGGATTATTTTTGTTGTCATCACAAATTTCTCTGCAAATACAGGTCGTACTGTGGTCTCTATACTGTGTGTGTGTGTGTGTGTGTGTGTGTGTGTGTGTGTGTGTGTGTGTGTGTGTGTGTGTGTGTGTGTGTGTGTGTGTGTGTGTGTTGAATTTATTTAGCATTCACGACTAGTTTTCGTACTTAATGACTAGCTGTTACCACTAGTAATTCTAACATGTCATCATTAGGCCGACAATTAGAAGACCCTATTATATAAAATTCTATTCATTCATGTGTCTGCCTTTTAGCTCTGGCCTTGACACGGGGCACGCGTCAGCTGTGTCTTCTACCCTTGCGATTAAATTTCACACGTCATGTTGTGATTGCAATCAGCCACGCAGTTGTGAGGTTTTCGGGCAGCTGTGTAAACTGTAGGTTTCCATGTGCAGCACGGCAGCCAGCTGACTGCGTCTGTCTCAGAAGAAGCCAGTTGATGCTGTTGCCTGATAATGATGATGATGAATCATGCCGTGTTAATTAGATAGCCTCCTTTTCTTGGTTTACAAAAACACTGTTATTGTTACCCATGTCAAAAGTATTCACGTGCCATGGAGTCATCGTCAAGCCTAATGCAAGGAGTGAGGAAGGCTTCCTTCATTTCTTTATAGACGGAGAGCTAAAATATCTTTAATACATTTTTTTTAGATCGTGTCTTGGTCTTTGCTCGTGCTGTCAACCAACTTTTGTTCAAATTGACTTGCTAACATAATAAATTCACGTGGTGTGTGAAAGTACCATATTATCAGAGGGAATAAAACTGGGGAGAGCAGCCAGAGAGAATGACAACAAGGAATTTTAACCAGTTTTTGTTTTGACTTATTCCAATGCATGCAAATGGACTCCTGCAGTTCACATCCTCTGCATTTTAGTCTGAACATTACACAACAAGAGCAGTGAAACTTGTGCTTGTTTCTTGTCCCTGCAGGTATATCCAGCTATGGATATGGACAGTGCCAACTCAGTGGTGCTGCAGGCCTTAACTCAGGCTACCAGTCAGGACACAGCTGTGCTGAAGCCTGCCGAGGAGCAGCTCCGGCAGTGGGAAACCCAGCCAGGCTTCTACTCTGTCCTCTTGGTAAGGGATCGTGTCCAACATCTGACAGACAATATTGCTCCCCTGTGTTCTTCCCTTAAATACGAGATTATACAAGGCATCTTTTGTGATTGACATCATTTGCCCGCCTGTCCATATTTCTGTTATATTAAAATTTATACAAGCCTCACTCAGTGCTTATTTTAGGCATTTGGCCATGTTCCTTGGGGACTGGAGTATGGGGTTTCGGACGCCCTACTATGGGGCCTCTTTTCCATGAATCAGCGCATTGATTTGGCACAGTTGTGCCAAAGCACGAAGCTCTTGATTTACCAGATGATAGACGTTCCTGCTCTCACCTGTGGTCACCAGCTGTGGTCAGTGTGGTGCGATATTCAACTGAAAATAACACATTCTTTTAGATTTGCTTGCCGGTTGAAGTTGTGTGCAAAGTGTTGAGCGTTCTTTGGAACCACTGTAGTTCAATAAAGGCTCATTCGCTCTCCCAGGCTCATGTGATATACATGAGCCTGGCCGGACATTGATGGAAGCTTGCAGCCTTATTGTTGTGCCGAGGCTAACGGCAATGAGATGCTAATTGTAGTTTCTCATTACTGTGAGGAGCAAGGTGTGCAGTTCCTCAGGTATTTCCCCTCTGCCTTCCTTCAACTCTTTGATCAGCGTTATTGCAGATGCACACTTCTTGCTTGCGAGTGTTGTTTTGCCTGTCTGTCCGTGGCGCCGCGGTCCCTTTGAGCGAGGGCCATCTCAGGGCATCCTGTCTCGCGCAATTCAGGAGTAGGATAACACCGAGGCAGCGGCGGCGGCAAATCAGGCTCTGGGCCACATTCTAAAGTTCAGTTGCGTCAACGCAGCTTAGAGGAGTTTATTACAGGAGATGTGAAATGTCAGATCGTAAGATTCCACTTCTGAGGTGGGAATCCCTGTTCCTGTTCCTGTTCCTGGGAGGGGTGAGAGGAATGTGGACTCTGCAACACTGCGATACAGTGGCACCAAGCCAGACCTTTCCTGATGATTGCTGTCCTATCAACAGCGAGGTGACGTCCTGTACGGTTTCTGTCATTCGCAAAGAAAGCATCTGGGATGGATGGCTAATGTAACGTGACTAGTGATCGTCAGATAATAGTAACATTGAAAAGTTATGTTTTCACATATTAGTTTTATTGTCTCGCTGAGTAACGACCATTCAAGAGGCATACTTTATAATGTGGCGACGTTATTTTGATCCCACGAAGAAGAAGAAGGAGACTTTATTAATCCCACATTGGGGAGATTTGCATAATTACAGAAACCGTACAATAGAAAAGAATGGAGATTATGTTAATTAAAATATAAAAAGTGAATAAAATAAAATAAAAATATTTTTAGGCTTATTATTTTTTAGCCTAACAGGGAACAAACATGAACATCAGAAACAAGATATTCACAAATGTGCACATTATATTTATTTTGTGGGACCAAATTGATCATTTGTGGTGAAGAAATTAGCATTTCGTATGAACAAATTAATATTTTGTGGGGAGAAAGTAGTATTTCGTTAGTACAGTACATCTATATTGGGGCTACATTTTATTTTTCTTTCTCCCATGTCATGACTGGGGCGCGGTAGCACCAGCATATTCCACATGTACAGCCCGACTGTTCACATTTGGGAGCGGTAATTATCTTCAGCGGCAACATGTAGTACCTGTTAGTGGCAGTTTAGTTCGCGCACAGACTGACCCGAGTCGAGTAGGTATTAGCAGAAACGCGGCTGTATTTCCTGAAGGAAGCACATTAGGATGCTGAGTGACTCAGCAGTGCAGTGAAAGAGAGTAAAAAGAAGAAAGAAAAAAAAAAATCAACATACTTAAAAAGTGCTCCGAGCGAAAACAGCCAATCAAACCACAGCGCCGCCGCTGTTGTGCTGACGCAGCACCATCTACCGCCAAGAAAACGCCAGATCAAGACTAATGATAATTGAGTTGTAATTGATATCACGCTTCTCGCCCGGAACCTGCGGAGACAGGTTTCACGCTAATTGTCTTTTAATTTGCCCGTTTGCAGTTAGTCTAAACCTGTGCGCTACATCCCCCACCCCCTCTACCAACACTGCCCTTCTTTTTGTCCTGCAGAACATCTTCAACAACCACATGCTGGACGTGAACGTGCGGTGGCTGGCCGTGCTCTACTTCAAGAACGGCATCGACAGATACTGGAGGAGAGTGGCGCCGCAGTGAGTGCCGGCAGCCTCGCCTCCGTCGCTTCACCATTGTTTCCCCCCCTTCCCCTCACCCACCGCTCGTCTTTATCCTCTCTGTTCGCCGCTTTTAATCTCGGCCCGTATTTCAGCCGCCCCCCCACCTCTCCGTTGGCGTCTTTTGATCGCCTCCTTCTTTTGACAGTTTTCTCCTGTTGCTTAGATTACGCTCGCGTTTCTCTCGCTCTCTCTTTTTTTTTGCCTTACGTAAACTTCATTGTGCTTAAATTTTATACAATACCTCCGCTACCTGGTCCAGGTTCAGGCCGCGGATCCCTGACTGGCCGCCTTTTGTTAGATGGCAATTTAACGTTGACTCCTACATTTGCAGGGTGGCAGCTGGGCCGGAGGTAATCCGTTCGGCCTCGCTGCAACGGGGCCACTTCTTCTCTTTTTCTCGCTCTTTTTTTTTTTTTTTTTTTTTTTTGTCCACTTCACGATTGCTGTTCTTGGATTTCTCCCCAAAGTTTCCCACCCCGTCTGGCCGAAGGAGTTTCTATAGTTCAGTAAACTAAATTTAATTTGCTATAGTGCTGTGCAAGGGGTTTTGGCCTGGGGGGGTTGTTTATCCGATTTCCGTTGGCCCATTGTCATTAATCCAGGAGTTAAGTTATTGCGGTCGACTGCAGAATGCCTGCAGTGTCACTGTACCCCCCCCCCCCCCCCGGAAAACAGCTCTGTTATTAAACATGCATTAGTATTTAATTTTATTTAAATAATTCCACATGCATGCCGAAAGCACATTTGCATGTCGTCGGTTTTTCTCCTTCTTCTGTGTTTCTATCAGCCTGGCTAAAATGTGAACTGTCAACAGCAGGAAGTGGCTTCTGAGAGTCGGTCGCGTGAACAAAACAATTGCTTTGCAACCGCAAATTAACCAAAACATTTTGCCAAGCAAAGTTGTAGCCGCCTGCATATTCTGCGCAATTCTTGCGTGCAGCACGTTGTTCTTGCACCGTCCAGCTGAGGCTGCCTGGCTACAAACGTGAATGTGTTTCAGTTATGCAAACGCATCGTGCCATATTTTGACCGTTTTAATACATTTGTTTGTGTGTCACGTAGACAAACATGCCCTGCCCACTCTCGGGTTCTAGCAAAAGCAGGGAATACGTGCGAGCCGGGTCCAGAATGCATACATTAGCATAATGCCGTCAACGCACTGACAAGCATTTTCCAGCCGCTTCCTGCTGGCTGGAAAATGTTTTCCGTGCATATTTCCGTGGAGTTGTTAATACTTCCATTGCATCAAGTGGAATCACGAGGGGTGGCCGGAGCAACGAACAAACCCATGTGCAGTGTGAGAGTGGACAGAGGTTCAGAATACATTACAATTGTCACCGTATTCAATAACATCAGCTGCAATATATTCAAGAATCCATCTTGGACAGGTATATTACACATGAGCGCATGCAGGCTTATTTAAAAGGTATTTTATACTATATACTTTTGTTCCGGCCAGTAAAAAGTGGGCAACTCTTGGCTCCACTCGCGTCACCGTGAAACAATTCTTATCATTTATCATGATACATAATTTAAACGCCAAAGCCAAACTTATTAAAGCCCCCTCGCCCCTACACTCTCAAAGTGCACACGCTGTAAATCTGGATTCAGTAATTCACACTCTCCCCGTTGTAATATGTCTCGCACCCGTCGCTCGCTCGCCCTCTCTCTCTCTCTCTGCCCAAGGTTACGTCGTGATTCATTCCCCTCATCAGAAGCCCTCCCACGACATCTCCATCCACCAGTCGCACGAGTCGACGGGATGCGCAAAAATTGGGCCATTTTGTTATTTCTCACTTCATAGATTGAGAGCGTCAGTCAGTGTGTACATTGCAAAGTATGAAATGTGACTTGGAAGGGAGCGGGAGGTTGGTCCCCCCCTTTCCGAGTTTCCCTGATTAAATGCTGCAGGTCCTGCACCATTGTTGTACGGAGATTTAAATAATCCCGCAGCAACTCAACTGGAGCCAAGTTTTATAGCTTCATCAAATATAAGTGTGGCGTCTGCATTTCTAGAATTTCAAATGAATTCATAACAAGTCTTGGCGGATCTAATCTGCATTCCACAACGCCAGAGTGACTGGCACCCTGCCTGCCACGCCGCTACGACGTGCTGCCCTTCAGTAAGACGGGCCTGAGTTCACAACTTCTGATCAGGCAGGAACGTGCATTTGTCTCCCAGCATTCTTGTATTTCTCTCTCTCGCTCCTTTTTTTTTGTTAGAATTAAGATAAAATCTCAAACTCATTTAATAAAGCAGTTTATGGTGGTGCACAGCCCAGTGCTCTTTGCTGATGATACTTAAAAAACTGCTCTCTATTATTACCTGATTGCTAATTCTGGGGTTCCATATATCAGCGTTGATATGCATCCTATTTTGTCTAGACGTTGAGGTAATGATGCTTTTCATTCCGTTCAAATCTCACATGCGAATGCGTTTTTCCTTCCCTTTGCTTTGCTCACAGTGCACTATCGGAAGAGGAGAAGACGACGCTGCGAGCCGGTCTCATCACAAACTTTAATGAGCCTGTTAATCAGGTTAGTTCTTTTAAGGTGTTTTGCTACCTGGAAAAAGTTTGTAGCTCACAGTTTGATGCGTACGATTGCTTTTTAGCAATGAAACCTATTTGAATGAGAATAGTTTATTAATCCCACACTGGGGAAATTTGCATAATTAAAGCAGCATTTACAGTGCAGGAGAATAAAAAAGGATAATAACTAGAAAGAAACATTGGAATAGTAAAATAAAAAATGCTCTACTGCACAGTGGAGATTGCACTGTACCGAGTGGTCTTGCAAGGTTTCATCCAAAAATTCTCACAGTTCAGCTTTAGTTTTATTATTTTGGGGTTGAATACAGTTCAGTATCATTCATTTCAACTTTCATACACTCATTTACCGTGGCATTACTCATAATGACAAATGCAACTCTAACAGCACAGAGGGGCTCTGATTGGAGTTGCAATAAATAAAATGAAAGTTATGGTAGGTGCCACTAAATGAATGAGCCTGCAGAAGATGTGGGCTTCATTGCAGTTTTTTTTATTTCCTTCACTATGTTTTTGGGAGAGAAAAATATCGTAACACATCAAGACTTGTCATGACAAGACAAACAACTAAACTGTCATGTGGCAGTATTGTGTATACAGTTTATTAACTCAATTGACCTGCAGCTCAAACGTAATTTTTCATTGGTTAATGTTGCAGTTGTGAAATGGTAGCACATTAAGCGAGGACTTGGATGGTGGCGCTGGCAGTGGCGGCCCGTCCGTCCGTCCTGGTTCCTCCAGCTTGACTAATAACCCAGAGGGAGTTCCCTGTAACATCAGGACCGATAGGCTCCATATGGCCCGCAGTGAATGCCATTTAAGCACCATATGTCACCTCAGTGACAGCCAGGACTTGTCACATCAGAGCTCCAGAGAAATTGACGTTCACAATAATATGAAAAAGCATGTGATATATTTTGCTTTTAACTTTGCATTCCACTGTATGGATCTAAAAGTTTGTTAGACTTTAATCAATAATGCATTTCTTTAGATAATTAGGCCTGTGCCACAGTCTGATCAAGTTGGATTAAAAGGTTTTTTGAAATGAAAAGGTGGATTCACAACATGGTTCTGTCGGTCATGTCAGGCAGTAGACTAAAAACAAACTGTATAGATAGAAAAGTGAAAAAAAGACAGTAAAAAAATAAATTAAAAAATCCATATTTTTTTTTCAGAGCATTTTGTTACGAGATCAAACTTCCTCCTGCTGATATATGTGATGGGATGCCTACTACACTACATTTCTTTCCTATGTTAACCATTAACTTGTTGAGGTATCACACTTTATTTGTGCTATTTCATAACTTTTGAGCATCAGTCAACTCTGCTGCTGTTGTTTTCAACAGATAGCGACGCAGATCGCCGTGCTCATAGCCAAGGTGGCCCGACTGGACTGCCCCAGGCAATGGCCCGAGCTGATTCCCATCCTGCTGGAGTCGGTCAAGGGTCACGATGGCCTGCAGCAACACCGAGCGCTGCTAACCTTCTACCACGTCACAAAAACCCTGGCATCAAAGCGCCTGGCGCAGGACAGACGACTCTTCCAGGACGTGAGTTTAACCCTGTTGCTTTTTTTTTTCCTTTCAAGTTTTGCCACAAAGCCTTTTTTTGGACCTCTGTGGCATCCCGTCTACTTTTTTGTGAAAACTTTTGGGATGTCAGTAAATGAAGTATAGAAGTACTTTGGCACTCTTTTTTTTTTTTTTTTTTTTTTTTAGTTTGCACGTTTTGCCAGAAGGAGATGCTGTTCAGCCTCGCCAGATTTCAGATTGATGTCACCCAGTGTCTCCCTCCCTGTGTCTGCATGTGCGCCTCTTTTGCCATGCGGGTGATTTATTTATTTATTTTTGGAATAAATTTCTCTTTCTCAGTCATATTGTGTGTGCCTGAGTGTCAGATTGTGTTGGAGAGAGAGGGTGGTTTGTGTGCAAATGCTCCTTTCAATGCTAATCGCATGGAAAGCTGTTTTTTTTTTTTTTTCTGACTGAAGTGTGGGTTGAATAACAGACCAAGGAGCAGATGAAGAGGCCGCAGGGCCATCAAAAGAACCAGGAAAGACATTGGCGGGAACGAAGCGGTGGGCATTACAGGCGGTCACCTAAACTCGGACAGTGTGCGACGAACCCTGTATGCTTAAACCGGTGCCCTTGGCCGCGATGAGGTGCAAAGATTCTCTAAACCTCGGACTGCAGTGCATTTTTTTTAATTGCTGCACCGGTGGCGCTCAGCCCAAATGACCCGTGCAATGCTTCCACTCCCCTGTCACCACATTGTGTGGCTCTGTGGCCACACAATGCATTAAGAGAAGCCTTTGAGACAAAGGACAGCGCAACATTGTGGGTATGGTATCCGGTTGCAGATTTCTGTGTGCTTTAGTTAATGCTATTTCCCACTGTAGGCCTGAACTGTGTATGACCTGAGTATCTTTAGCTGTTCATATTATTCATGTTGTTGGGCTTCGTATACGGCTGCTTGCATCTGTTGTCGTTTTGGATTCGCCTGTGCTGCATAGCAGACCTCTCAGTGGAGCCCGCCTGAATTAATGATGTCGGCGGACTGAACCAGTCTTATAGGATTTGTAATCATGTTGCGTTTTCAGGTATCCTGCTTTCGTCCAGTGCACACTGTTTTCCTCTTTAGCAGCCAGGGGCGGAATGTGATTTTGAGCAAAATGACACAGAGCTGTGAATTAGAAGAAGGAAAATCTGCGCTAAAGCTTTAAGTCATAGAGAAGACCGTGAAAAAAAAGAAAGAAATTCTTGACTAGTCATACTGAAATATTTAGAAATGGCTCATTGAAATTGCAATTCTTGAGTGTTATTTTGGGATTTAGGAAAATAGTTTATTTTCAACTGCAGCTTCTGGAAAAGGTTTCTGAAAAAAAGTTTTAGACTCCAAAAGTTTAGGTGAAAGAAGTTACCGTACATTGTTCCAATAAAAGTGATCTATGCTTCCCAACTCGAGCAGTTAAATTGCCAGGGAATAATTTCTCAATGCCAGCTGCTTTGAGATGGGAACAGTTATACTTCTGCTTGATAGAAAGCAAAATTTGCTGCCAACGGTTTGCTTCAGTGTCGGCCTGGTACAGCACGAGGCATTAAACATTGCTCAAGTCAAAAAAAAATGAGGCTATCAATCTCCTGTTGTCAACACCCACCCTTTTCTTCTAGGAGTTTTCGAGGTGCTGGAAAATGTTTAAAACCAGAAAAAAGTGATAGACTGCAGTAGGATAAATTATTTTCTCTGCAACCAGAATAATGGAAAAACTCCCACAGATGGACGCAAACACCCACAAATAAAGAAACGACAAGAAGCACAGGTGTTTTTTTTCGGCTATCGCTAGACAAAAAATACACGTATGAATCACTGAACCAGACCTGCACTTGTTTCAGTTCTTGACACAACCTCAGACACGTGCTTAAACAAAAAAAAAATACAATCTAACTGCAATGCGTGTAGGAAGATGTAGTGAATCTTTCAAGAGATTGAGGAGTTTCTGACCAAAGTCATTGAAATAAACCCGATAAACCAAATTGTAATTGAATCACCCTTCCCCCTGGAGACGATTCGAACAGTGTGCGGAGATATGGACGCGCCTGGTGAGCTCATCAGCCCCGCTAGTGTTTGTCAGAGCTGAAATCAGTGGGCTTCGACAGAACACCGTGCTTGTTACCCGCTAATGCAAACAGGGACTCCATGTGGCCAAGATAATGTCGAGCAAATCCTCCCGCAGGACTTGGGAGCTGAAGACGTTAACGCTGTAGACTTGCCCCTAACATATCAAAATTGTTGAACCACTATTTGGGCTACGACATAGATATTTCTGTAAAAAAAAAAAAAAAAAAAAGAATGTGTGCACCATGTTGACGCCCGAAGGCATTTTTATGTCTCCTCGCCTGTTTGTCCTATCACACTATCCTGATAGCGCAGAAATGGCTCCAGATTGACTGGAGATTGTCTTCTGTGGTTTCAGCTCAATGTCAAGGTGTCCATGAGGCATGCGTTGGCTTCCAAGTCAAGAGTTTGTAAAATTCTCTTCTTCTTCTTTTTGCTGTTAGTTCGTGAAAGATTCCGTTTTCCTCACTGCAGTGACTTTCACACCTTTGCATTAACCTACTTTTTGCACCGTTGAGATTTGACATTTCTCTTCCCCCTCAAAGTCTTTACTGTAGAGTAATATAAAACAGTAAATCCTGTCTGTGACAGCTACAGATCTGAACATGACCAGAGCAGCTGTAACTGGAAGAAGTAGCCTTGATCAATTTTTGTTAACGCTTTACTTGCCATCCTAGTTTGTCCTTTCAAATTAAAGCAACATTGAAAATGTTTGTATGTCTTATTCGGGCTGAATCGGGTTGAAGAAACTTGAAAATTTTAAACATTCAATGTTTTTTTTATTTATTAAAAATGTTCAACTTTTGTGAAAATAGATTCCTGGAGTTTTAAAGAATTGATTTCAGAGGCAAGAGATTCCATTCTAGCAATCTCATGGTTATAGGCTGATGAGTGTTCCCTTCCACTTACTTCCATGTGGTGCAAAATGCAACAGCAGCATAATCACTGATAGCAGGAAATCTCTAACTTGGTTATTATATATATTATTATAGTCAGGCCATTGTAGATATCGTCAATTATCCGTTTTGGTCGTATTTGAGTTATTAATCATGCAGATTATTCCAGTGAATAGGGGCAGGTGTTAGCCAGCGACTTGCTCTGTGCACACCCGCAGCAATAGACGGGAACTATGGCCAATCATATAGAGAATGTTTGGAGTGCTCTTTTCATCGACTGTTCTTTGTCAGCTCTTGTTGCTCTGTGAGGAAAGAAGCTCACAGATGGAGGATGTGCTTTGACTTTTTGTTTTTTTTTAATTTAAATCAGCCTCCCAGTTGTCTGCCTGGCTGTGTCCTGTCTTGTCTGTCCTGTTGCGACCTTGTTCATTCGTGCATTCGCTCAGATGCATCTGCGTTGGGGAGGAGGACGTTGGAGGATCCGTGGATGCTTCACAAATCTTCCAAATCTTCCCCAAAGTTTGGTTCGGTGGGATCGTTACCAGGTGGCTCTTCTCGGTCTAGTTGCTGGGTGCAATGAATTAAACTGCGTCTCATCAACTCTGCCGGCTGCTCAGTTGTCTGACGTGCAGCCATCCGTCCATGCATCCGTCCGTTTTCCTCTGCTTATCCCAGGTCAGGGCACGCTGGCAGCAGGCTTAGAACGCTGCTTTTCTCACCAGCAACATATTCCAGATCCTCCTGGGAGACCCGAAGGTGCCCCCAGAGTGTAATCCCTCGTGACGAGCACCTCCTCAGAAATGTGCTGTGTGGTGCACTGGTGAAACCCACCACTGCAGTGGCAAGCTTTCTTCTTATGCCTTACCAGCGTTGAGCAGATGGAGTAGTGGGTAACAGATGGTTCTAATAGTGTGGAGGAGTGAGATAATAGTGTGAAGGAGTGAGATAGAGGTCAATGACTTTTGTAGGTTAGCAGCAAAAGTTTGTCTTTGACTGTATTTTTGTATATTTTTATTCATGTCGAGAATTGTAACTGTAAGAAAAGTCAGTAGCTTCAACAATGATAATGCCAGTACTAACTGTAATAATAATACTATTATTGGAGATATAATGATCATTGTAATGCTAACAATACTAATGACAATAGTTTTATATTTTTTACAATAGTAAAATGCATGTGTACAGTATGAAGTGTCACTGACGCTTTGCATTGCTTTCTGAATTTTGAATCCCTATGTGCCCACTCAGAAGCCTTTAGGTTTTCTCTGTTGTGTTCAATATTTTCTTTTAAAATTACAGAGCGTAGGCATTCATTTAAGCTCTTATTTGCTCCACAAGAGTATCGTCAAAAGGCTAGAAGCTGTACGGTAGTTGAAACTCAGCGCACAGTGTTTTTAGATGATCTTGTTTTGCCGTCACTGACTAACATATATTTGTTTTGTGCCCAAATGCGAATATTATTGCACCCATTGTAGTAGGAAGCCAATTTGATGGCAGACCTGTGACTGCTGCGCTGCTCTCTGTGATTGTATTATGTGACAGTGCTTTCATTTTTTTTGATTTCATTGTCATCAGTCAAAATGAGCCTTTTACAATCTTCTGCAGTTTGCAGGTGTGTTGAGTAAATACCCTCCCCGCGCCGTGCCGTCGCGTCACCTGCTAAATGTCAGCATTAATCCAAACGTCTAAGTGGCCGTCTCTTCATGTGTGTTGTTGGCAGCTGGCATCGGGGATCTACAGCTTTGCGTGTTCTCTCTGGAGCCATCACACAGACTGCTTCCTCCAGCAGATCTGCACCAGGGACGAGGCCACGGCGCTCAGCTCTCTGGAAAGGACTCTGCTCTCCCTCAAAGGTAACGGCGCGGCCCCAACGCCAGACCTTCACACGCCCGTGACCTTTTTAAAATCCTCACACGGAAACATGAAAGTGACCCATTAAGTTGCGCAAAGTGCTTCTCCGCCACTTGGTGCGATGGAGGAAGAAAAATAAAATAAACCCAGAAAGCCCACAAGTTGTGACCTTCTGGGGACGTTTTAATGTGTTTCGTAAGTTCACGCAATTTGCATGCAGCCATTATCTTGCATGCTAATTTTTCTTCTCTCTCTCTCCCCCCCCCCCTCCTCAGTGCTTCGCAAGCTCACGGTCCATGGATTTCAAGAACCGCAACAGAATGCAGAAGTGATGGTGAGGTTCAAGTTATTTCAAAATACATTAGGGAGAGACAGATAATTTCTCTGTCGCTGGGAGACTCCAGCCAGCGTGCGAGAACCTATAAACTCAAAGTGCCTAAAGCCTTGTCTCAGTTCAAAGAGTGGAGAGCTGGGTTGCGAGCTCACTACCACTCCCTCGGTCTGGAGGAAACGCATTCCTTCGTACTGTTAATTTCATTTTGGTCAAAATCTTTTTCAAATGAATAAATCTTAAGCGCCGCTCGCTTCGGGTTGGGATCCCTCCATGGCTCAGAGGCCCAGGGTTTATTTTGCACCAGCGCGAGCTGCGGATCCAGCCCGCTGCCTTGTTTCGTAACTGGCTTCCTTCGGAGGAGCTAATGGGAGAAATGTAAAGCAACCACGGCAGTCGTTCTATCGTCACTGGGACTAATCGGACAATTAGTAAGGTTTTTTCGTTTTGAAAGTTCCTGTAATAGCTCGGCATTATTAAATATAAGTATTGCCAATAAGCTCATCTTTAAACCAATCAGTCATCTCTGCCCTGGTAATGCTGTTGCAGTGTTTTGTTATTTATCTTATGAGATTCAGTAGCTCTGGGGCATAAGGCTGCAACAGCCAGATGAAAATGTTGTTTGCCCTGAGCTGTCCGCCGGTTATTCCAGCTCATTGGACAGACATAATGGCTTGGAATTAATATTTCATATTTGGATATGAGCACTTATTTCTGAAGATCATCTTTTTCTTCAGTTTATTTTTTTCTCTCAATTCCCTGTGCAAACGGCGCATGAGAGAAACATGCACAGTGTGAAACTGGCTCCCCTCGTTCGGGTCCTGACGACACTTTAATCTCTCTCTACTTCACGTCGTCCTCATTCAGAGCTGTTTGGCTCATCACGTCTTCGCCCGGATGCCTCGAGGTCACGTCGCTTAGCTATTTTTGCGTGCACACCGACCGGATGATGCTTCATGTCATTTTTCTCATTCATTTACTGGGGGCGGGGAAATCTCTTTATTTAGCTTGATTTATAAAATGAGCGTGTGCGTGTTTCGAATCCGTTTGGAGTCTAATTACATTCAACGCCCTTGAGCGTATGTATAGAGTGAAAACAAAAGGAGTCTTCTGTGTCTTTTTTTGATGCTGGTTTTAACCATTTTGTTGAATAACTTAGCTATTCTAACTGAAAAAATGCCTTTGAAATTCTCATTCAATTCAATTTTTTATTTATTTTTATCGACCCTAATTAAATATGAACCCTTACACTTCACACATTCCACTTTTTTATCTTCATTTTTCATTTTTCTTTAGATTGTTTTTTGGGCGCAAGGAATCGACTAATCTGTCTCATTTTGTTTTAATTCGATTTCAGCTCAGACACATTTTAAACTAAAGCATATAAAAAAAGAGAGTCTTGAGCTTTTTGTCGATGAGACCAGGCAATATGAAGTTGACCTGTGTAAAGAAATTCAAAACGCTTTGATTCAGTTATTGCAAATGGCCACTTTTTCAGTTTTTCCAGTTAAAGAATGAGGACCTCATTGATCCGTTCTGACAGTCGGGAACTACCTCCAAGACCCCTCCTGCTATTTAAATCAGATAAATTGCCAACATCACATTTTCCCATCTAATATCCCTCTTCACAGCTCTAGAACTGAATGGACCAATGCCTGGCTGTGGGTTTTGTTCGCCTGGGTGCGGCGTCTTTGTGACGCCACAGTGGGCTGAAGATTCAAAACTGCCTCTTTTAGCACAGGCTCAAAAGAGGAGCAATTAGAAGTAAAATATGGACTTTCCTCAGTCCCGCAGGTTCACTGGCGACATGGAGATGCCTTTTATTGTTGGAGAGCGCTGGTTATGGTAATCTGCATAATGGAGGACTTAAGGAGATGGCACTGCATTGGAACGGCAGTGATCCGGAAGACCTTGACATGATTAATGCGTTGCACAGTCAGTTACACGTGCTGATGTGATGTGTATTTAAAATCATTCCGTGTCCATCAAGTAGAAAAAGACGAGCGCAGACATTTCAGCAAGAGTATTTTTGAATTTTGACTCCTTTGCGTTCACGGCTCAAAGAAGCGTCTTGATGGCAGAGGGACATTGTTTAAATGCTGCAAAACAATCTTCCACCAAAGTCCATCTCACAATGCAACACACTCCTTTGCCGGATGCAGCGCTCTCTGCTGTTGTCATTTCTCCTCACAGAACACCCACAGCTCTGCTGATGTGCCCGTTATTGCATGCTTTCATTACCACCTGAAAGCATTTTGCTGACACACTTTTACTTTTCACTTTACCTTTGTCTTTTTTGCTGGCAGTGACACCAGACGCGCTTCCTTTCCACAGAAGTTGTCGAGCTTCTTCTGTTTTTTTTTTAAATTTTTTTTTATCATGTCAAAATCAGCTAAATATACCTTTGTGTAGCCTCATTTGCACCGGCTGTCTGTGATTCTTGACACATTCTCACTCATTTCTTCCACAGTGCTGTGAAAAAGACTTTTTCTTAACATAACGGGGCCTTTTTCCCCCGTTATGTTAAATTGCTTCAGAGTAAAACAGCCAATACAAAATAAAAAAAGATAGAGACAACTTGTGTCGGAACAAATGTGGTCTAAAATGATCATTGTGAAAATTGAAGCGGTGCAAATGATCTAATTGGAACCCAGATGCGACCTTGTTTAATGAGGCTGCGACACAAAAAGGTACAACTTGTGATTTTTTTTTGCCAACGTTTTATATGTTTGTTTACATCTCTCAGCGTGGGTGGCGCACTGATTCTAATGATTAGGATCGGGTCGAGTTCGTCCACAATGGTCCGGTGAATTCCGGCACCAAAGGCGTAAAATCCAGGCCACTGTGTCGCACTGTGGCGCCACATCCAGTCTCTGCAAACGATCCTGCAGATGCCTTCCCCGATCGCCGTCCCCGGGCTTTGCAACAAATGCAGCGACAACCATGACACCGTTTGCCTCCAGCCGTAACTCGTAACGGAAATGGAGACGGTGAAGTTGTATTTCACTGACACAATCCAATGCCTGGATGTTGTCCTTTCCTCCAGTGACAGACGTCAGAACATCAAAAACATAATGACAGCAGTCAGTTTTCTATTTTCTTATGTAATACCTTTTGTCCAATTCAAGTCAAGACTTTGTGTTACCGTTTGAAATCTTGAGCCAATCCTAGCCGAGTGCACGTCTGCTCCTTCTGCATAGTCCAAGTTATTTATGATCGATATTCGGTACTTGAATTGATGACAAAGGCAACTTGCTTGTTGCCTTTGTCATATTTAAGAAGAACATCGTACTCCACGTTCCACTTTTATTAAAATTCAAGACATCGACTTTATCATATTTGCTCGTGGGTAAGGGGCAGTCATGAATGATTTAGCTTCAGAAATGTCAGCCATTCATCCTCTCCTCTTGTGCTTTTCAGGGTTTTCTCAATGCGGTTTTTGAAAGGCTGAGGCAGTTCTTGGAATGCCGTGAGTATTCCCCTCCTCCTTCTTCCAGTCATATTATCCTGACCTCCCTTTAAATGTCAATTTTACCCTGGCTTGGAGGATTGCTTTTAAATGAAAGGATTCATCTTTGATTAGAGTCGGTAACGTTGATCTCGGCACATGGCCCCTCTGTTGCTGTCATTGTTGCCTTTTGAGCTACCTTCCAGTTTAACAGCATCTGAATACATCAGTGTTTCTGCAGTGCAACTTTAGATGGGAGCCACAGTAGATTAAGTTTGATCTTGATATCATTTGACATAAAGATAGGAATCTAATCTGATCTCTTAATGAATTCTAATCTGACATGAGAAAGTTCTTAGGCTCTGTTTGAGTTTTGGTTGGCCGGGTTTTGTTTGAAGTTCTTCTGCCGCGCTCCCATTTCCTCTGGTAAGGCTCACTCCTGTTTCACAATGTCACAATGACATAACTTATTAGAGTAATATGTTTGCACATTTACAGAGCACATTGCATGACAATGATCTCAGTTATGTCAGTGCTTTTGCTCTTTTGCTCAAAGAAGACAGAGTTCCAACACTTGGAAAGCAAGCAAATTAAAACGTGGATGAGAAAATGCTTGAAAAAGATGAGCTGTCTGCAATAATGTCTTGATTGATTTTTATTTTTCTATATGAGACGGTGGTTCATCATCGCACTGCACCTAGTGAGCGAAAGAAAAGTCTGAACTGAATCCAACTCTGAGACGGCTTTAGCGGATAATATAAAAAGTACAATAAAAAGCAGCTATCTGCTGCCACTATCGCTTCCAATATTTACTTTGCTGATGGCAATGGAGACAGGTCACGGTCCTGTTGGTGTTTGGGCCTGGCAGATAGGGGACACAGTAATACAGCCCCTTGTCGGGTTGGAGGGCAATGTCGGCTTTGCGCAGCCTGATAAGTTTAGCTTTTAGCAACTATTTGTGTTAAGTCATGTAGCTCCTCCTGTCAGTTGGTTGTTTTCCATTAAATCAACTTTGCCCTTTATATTGTAAAACTATTTCCACCACTGAGTGGCTCGCTTTGGCACCATGAGCTAAACTATATTTGGCAGAGAGCTTCTGTCTTTGATGTTAACGTTGTGGTATTGATGCTAACTGCTATGATTTGCCATTTCCTGGATTTTAATCCATCTTCCTGACGTGCCGTTGCGTGAAGATACTCGGGGCTCGTTGTCATTCAAAAGTTGGGGGCAGCAATATGGATTAGTATGCCTAGCTACCTCCGATATACAAATAGACGTAACGCCTTCATGACTTTGGTTGGTCTCCAAACATGCTTAGATCACCGTCTGGCCCATTTATGCAAACATTGACACGAGCCCAAGTCAATAGTGCAGCGCATTCATCCTGTACACAATGCACAATTGATCAAATGTCTGATTGAAACAATGACCCTGAATGTGCCTGACAAAGTTAATTGGGGGAGATATGCCAGAGACATAATGATCTTTAACCACAGAATATTGTGTACAGCGCATCATAACTAGCACTGGAAGATGTTTTACGGAGCCAAAACGTTGTGTGACGAGGTGATCTACCAGTAGTCTTTTTTAAAAGTTCTTTTATTAGTGCACTTTATTATGCACAGCAATACTCATAATGACCGTATGAATTCCTACAAGGCAGCAATGTGAAGTAAGAATTTGACCTCTTAACAAAAAAAAAAAACAGTTCGAATGCACGTAAACCAGGAGCAGGTCATTAAACCCTCTGCAGCGTTTTCCGCAGGGCCGCAAAGATTTAACAGGAAAAAATTCATTCCCAAAAAATATAAAGACAATGAGTGCAATTTCTTGCAGTGCTCAATATTTTTGGTTTCTTCTTAATTATTTGGTGTCTTCCTTCAATCAGTATGAACAGGAACTGAAATACTGGCTCGTGTGGGATTTTATGTTCGGGCTTGGTGTCCCAATTATCAACACATTATGCTTCTTTCAGCCATTGTTTATCAAAATTGTTTCTTAACTTCTGCCCGTCCCCAAATAAAGTTAGTATTAATCATTGCTGTCCTATTGAATTAAGTTCAAGTGGATATTTCTGTCACAGTTGACGAGAAATCAATGCCCAGCTCGGTAGCAAAACCAGTTGGCTTTCACCGTCCCACAGAGACAGTGGTGTCATCCAGCAGGTGGAGTGCAATGCTTGGTGTAGCACGCTGCGTGACTTGCATGCATACACCTGTCTCTCTCACTCTCTCTCTCTGCACATACCAGCAAACCCCATCGCTTAATATGTTTCTCCCTCCCTGTGTCTGCTCCTTTACCTTGTTAGTCACGCCGCACATTGAAAAAGTTTTTTTATTTTTATTTTTTTTTATCTACCAGCAAAAACTTCTCCTACAGCTGCATTGCCTCTGCAGCTGTCAATACGATGTTCTGTACTGTCTCGCAATGTGCACAGTGGTGTCCCGAGAGCAAATATTGAATGTATAAAAAGGAAAAGAACAGTTTTTGTTTGACAGGAGAAAAGAAAAACCTCCCGATAAAGCAAAGTTAAACCACACGCTCCTAAATTAAGGGTATTACTCAAACAACTGTTATTGAGCTCGATAAATGTCCATAAAAACGCTAATGACTGTTTCCACACTGGCATGAATTTAGACTCAACCAATAAGCCACTATTTCAGGCTGAGCTCTCGCTGACCCCTTTCCACATGGTAGTTTTGCCTTGATTGTAAGTCCTGTCAATTTATGTTATGGGCTGGATTATATTGGAAAGGGAACTGGAAAAAATCACCCAAATTGCCCTTTACTGGGCACCAGATGGCGAACATTAAAGAGGCCGTTCCAAGATCATCTGGTGTAGACCAATGGATGAAGAGCGTTAAGATCTTCCGGCACACCTGGGGTGTCTGGAAAGAACAGACAGGAGTGGAAATCTTTTGTTGCTGCGCAGTGGCATGCCAGCCAACATAAAGGGCAGCAAGTCAGTGTAAAGGAAATATGTCATGGATATAAAATTCAATATTTAAACATAGGATTATAGATCGGTTGTCCATGCAAGTGTCTACTGCAATAGTGATTTCCTCCTAGACGTGATCGCACCTTTCAGGCTGCCAAGCGCTGCAGTTTGAGGCCTTGCTTCGTCTCTTGTTTTGATATCTGCCTTCACGTTTGAGGAGTTTCTTCCCAGCTCAGAAAGCACTGAGGCAAGGCAGGCTAACGAAGGTTAAGAATGAGGGATGATATTTTAAATGGGATTGTTTTCCGCCACCGCATTTATCAGTGCTGGCTCATTTGAATGCTGGGATTGGCCAGATGTGTTTGTTATGTGAATTACACAAGTACAAAAACAATTTCCTGAGACCTGAGCCGCTGTTGGTTTCTCCATTGGTTTTATAAATGCCAAATGGAAAATCTGTTTTTCTGTCAAGAGATCACCACCATAGTTATTGTTCTTCTGAACAAGTCAGCTGCAGCCGTTTGTTAACATTACTGTCTGTTATGTATTGCAGGTCGTCAAGTTGGTCCAGATCACATATGCAGGGAAAAGTTAGAGAAGACAATTATACTTTTTACTAAAGTTGTAAGTAAAAGTAATTCCATCTCTTGATAATTAGACGGTTGCATGTTTTGTCTTCAAGTGTTTTCCGTCCTCTACTCTGCAATGACGACATCTAACCATTTTTTCAATCGTCTTCTATTTCCGCCTCTACCCACTTGACGCAGTTGTTAGACTTCTTGGAGTCCCACCCATATCCATTCATACCTCTGATCCAGCGCTCCTTGGAATTTGCCGTCAGCTACGTGTTCACTCCTGTAGGGGAGGGGGTCACCTTTGAACGCTTCATTGTTCAGTGCATGAACCTCATTAAGATGATTGTGAAGAACGACGCCTACAAACCTGCAAAGAACATTGAAGGTAAGACGCAGATTTTTGGAGTGGAAATGAATGAAAAAGTGCCATGGAGAAGGAGGCAGTGATTTGCGACCAGAGATTTAGCTTTAGCGAAAGCTCCTTCAAGGCCTTTGGCACTTTTTTAAGTCTTGGAGGTGGTAGAAGTAATAGCGGTTGTTGTTGCACAATCAGTCAAAATTTTAATAATTGACTATTGATATTCAGAGTGGATCGGTTTTGTTTTCACATTTAAATAAATCTTCACTGCAAGGCAATTCATTGTTTCCATCATTTTTCTCATACAACCAATAAAATGGAGATTATAGATAATATTGGTTGTATTAGTATATGGAAGAAAGCTACTTCATCTATAACCAGTCACAAAGCTCAGCATACAGTATACATACTGTATGATACACGTGTAAACTGTACTGTGACATCCACCATGTATTTGCTTTGGATTGAGAAAATCATAAAATGTTTTATTTTTAAATTCCACAAGTTCATGAGCAACATTTTCAATTTTCCTTTCCTCCATGTTTTTTGCATTTCCTTCCTCTCCAACCTCAGACAGTAAACCAGAGAGTCTGGAGGCTCACAAGATCAAGACGGCCTTTTTCACTCATCCGACGCTGACCGAGATTGGACGCCGGCTGGTTTCACACTACCTTCTCCTCACGGAAGAGGAGCTGGCAATGTGGGAAGAGGACCCTGAGAGCTTTGGTAATAGCACCTCCCCAGACTGACTAGCTGAATCTAAATGTTATCTGGTCCTGCAGACTGGCACAGTTGAGAGGCGTGTGCTCACCCAGTCCAGAGCTGCCCGAGTTTGCCAGGTTTTACACTTCAGGAATTTAGCAATGTCATTCCGGCTCCGGGCTGTTACACAAAAATCGGTGAATTGGAGTGTGACGTTGTTCCGAGTTCCACAGTTAAATTAGACTTTCACCACAATCATATTACTTTTTTGAAATTAGTTTTTACTGATCTGCACAAAGTCGATGCTGATACAGCTTTCTGTGTGGCAGCATCAGGGCAATTTATTTTATTTTTTTAAATATAATTTTTTTTGCTGAAAAATCACATATGCCTAATGTGTTCTCTTCTCCACCAGCTGTTGAGGAGACGGGTGGTGACTCCTGGAAATATAGTCTGCGGGTAAGTAAAGACGCACGCAACCCACACAAGCAGACACATTTTTTTTGTTGTATCAAGGGTTCCATGTTGCGCAACATTATCATTACCAAACTTTACTTCTTTCACTTGCTTGACTTTTCAGAAAGCGTGCTCTCAAATTGGCAGTTCTAAAAACAAGACCTTTGTGATGTCACAAAGGGTTCTGAAGCCTCTCTGTTAGGTCCCAGGTGGGGACGTAAGTGGGGGACAACACCTACATCAGGATGACTGTGTACACACAGTCTCCCCTCCAGGTTCCCCATCTTGACAGCAGTGAAAGGGGAAATTTTTGCATTTTATTTTGTCTGTTGTGTGAACAGTGGCAACGTCATCTCAGCTGTCAGGTTCTGTTTCCTTCAAAGTCACCTAAAGTACAACGATATTTGGAAGCTTCTTGGCCCGTGAGCTAACTATTTCACATGGAGTATTCCCCCAAATACTGTTTATTGTTGAGCTTTGGGGTGTGTATAAGCAGCTGCAAACAAGCAAAGACCATCTGGACGGCACTAAGAGATATTATCACACACTGTAGCGCGACCCAAGGCTGTTTTCTCTTAAAATTGACTTTTCTCACCATTTCTGAGATATATATCTTTCTCTCTCCCTCTCCCCCTCTCTCTCTCTCTCTCTCTCTCTCTCTCTCTCTCTCTCTGTTTTTACATCCACAACACGCAGTTGATGTTATGTAAATGATCATTCTTCCCCCATGGGTGCACGTTGCCTCTGTAGCTCCTCATCATCCGAGGGTGGACGTTGAGGTCCAGGGGCTAATTGAAGCTTGCGTTTAGCACTGACGCGGCGCTAACACGGACATGGTCCTCCCTTTGCACGCGTGACTCGCTGAGAGAACACTGGCGCACACTCCGCGTCCTCCTCTGACCTTCCAACTTTCACATCCGCGCCGCTCGCAGTGATTCATAGATAAAATGTCACTGTCCATCTTTCCCTTCCATGCCAAGCAATTCCAACAGCTGATTATACATGACCTTTACCTATCAGTTTATCCACCTGTCTATAACTCCCTGACAGGAGTGGGGGGCAGTTTGGCGCCGGACCGGCTTTTTGAAGTGTCCCTGGACCTTTCACCTCTTTCCTGCAGGTCTGAAAGGTTGAAGCTGCATGATGTGACTTCATGCAGATGCCAGCTTGCATATGCTCGAGCAGGACGCGCGTTGATGAATTGGCTCAACCCACTAAGTTAGATGCCATTTCTCATTTTGATGCAGGAATCCTCCACCAATGTCACATTGACTCTTTACTTTCTGAACCACAAGCCTACTTGTTTGCTGCTGTACCCCTTGTGTGCACATCTTTTCCCCCCCTCTTTTGTGTTTCCAGGGTCTACGCTGTTATTCTTTCATGTGATGCTTCCTTTCATCACCATTAAGTGCAACGCAGCACAAAAGCGGGCCACTTGAAGTGGCCCAGGTGATTCGTTATGGTGGTGCACTCTCACTCTCTCACTCTCTTCAGGCATCTTCTCCGCTGACGCTCCCTCTGTCTTCCTTTGTCCTCTCTTTAGCCTTGCACGGAAGTGTTGTTCCTGGATATCTTCCACAACTACAGCCAGACGCTGACACCGGTTCTGCTGGATATGGTTCAGAATCTCCAGGGTCAGTTAAATGTCACTTCATACAGCGTGCCATGCTTTTGTCTTTTTTTTTTGCTGTTCACTTCAAGGTTAGTTGAGACGTTGTGCAACCGCATTGCCTCTTGTAAACATGCATGACACTATGGATGTGGCAAACTTGACAGTTTTTCGTTAGTTAAGATAGAACTCAGTTATATGCTTTTTAGTTTTATAACTATCATTCTTTATTTGAAGCATTGGACACGTTGACTAGAAAGATGGCACATTAGTTGGAGTGCATTTTTTTTTTTTTTATTGTATTGGAGCTTCCGTGCATAAGTTTTTCCACATCTATGTACCTAAACAATGCATCAAAGTGACAATTAAAGTGAATCTGAATCCGAGTGCACCTGCCATAACATATCTGCTGCCTCCTGTGTAGTTCCTCAGAAGCTGCATGTTTATGTGGTGAAATAAGCGACTGCTTTTGTGCATCATGGCACCGTAATAGAGTTAGTGTTCCCCAAAGATTTGGTCTCTATGGCCATGTCTAGTCATCTGGCTCTGTTTTTGGCTGATTTATCCAAGAAATGACATACTCCTTTCTGGTTTGTCACACATTTATATTCATATTTATATATATATAATATATATATTTTATAGATACATTTGGAGTGGGAGACAAATTGGGATGTACAGTATGACAAACAGGGATTATCATTAACATTGTTGACAGTGTGCTTTTTCTGCCCACAAGATGTTATGAAAGCCTGCACAGTGCACCTTTAAAAAAGATCAGCATTTTATTAGTCAGGCTAGAAATATACATATATAAGAAACTTTTAACATATGTAACACATGAACAGCCTACATTCACTCTATGACTACCTCTGGAAAGTATGCAAGAAATAATAAAATTCTAAATCAAGTAATTGGACATAATATTTCTAATACATTGTCTTCCCCTGTCAGTCGGTCATATCTACATTACTGTCACCCGTCCTGTCACCGTATTGTTGCACACCTCTGTCCCCGCGGCTGAAAAAGTGCCACCGTTCTTCAGACGGCCAGATTACGGCATCCGATTCCAGCCTGTCCCACGAGCAGCTTTTGCTCTCAAGTGACAGACTGGAAATGGGTTCTGCCAGAGCAAGAAAGACGCCAGATTGAGTAATTCCATGGTTGAAGGAAGGCGGCTATCGATTTCGAGACCTTAGTACACAACAGCGACTAATAGAGAGTGGGGGAAAAGAAGGAAGCTGTAAGATAGCGGGAGACTGGACTTGTCACAGCGGAGACCCCCTAAACTGTGCAACTGCCATATAATATAGGGTCACTGGGTCCATTCAATCCATCTGGTGTGTTGTTATCTTGAGAAATGCTGCCACTCTGTCGTGCACACACACTTTGCTTTGCTTTTACCAGTTATCTGACCGATGCGTTTTGTTTTTACTCGTGCTTTCAGGCCCATCCAACGTTGAGGAACCAGTCCAGTTGCTAATGAAGGACGCAGGTACGATTTGACCTTTTTTTTTTTCAAAAGGTGTGACAGCTTGAATTGCTGCGGTTATCAGCCCTGTTAAAAGTGACAGAGCTGCTGTCAGAGTGGGAGAGCAGAGACTTTCTAGGGTGTCCATGGAAGCTTTGTCACGTCTCTCTCTTGTCTTCTTCACACCCACTGCGCTTCCCCTCTCTGCTTTTAGTGGTAATGACTCTCCAGCAGGTTAGAGCCACCACTTTGTTGCCTTTTTCTTTTTTTTTCCTTTTCTGTCGTCCACTGAACAACTGAATCACAGACGGCTCAAATAGCCCCACTCAGAGGTACCGCTGTTAAAGCTGGAGGCCTTGTTGAGATCTGGCTGCTCAGTGGACACTGTTGATGAAACAGCAGCCGGTCCTGCCTGATGACACTGTGTTCTTGTTGCGGCACTGGATCATAATTGTGGCTCTGAACGGCTGCTGGAAAGCCAACAGGCTCCTCGAAAAAGCAGCAGGTGCCGTTTTTTCCTTTCAACCGTAATCCTGCCGATAATTATCACTGTGCAAATACAATTATAGACCGAGACTTAATTACAGCGCTGTAATAGCAATAGTCATAGTTCTTCATATTCCCACCTCCTGTCATTAGAGACCCAGGCTCTCTGAAGACAGGATCAGGCCTATTTAATTAATAAAGTTATGTCACGGATGCCGTTCAAAACCAGGAGCTGAGGGGTTGTTGTGTTACAGCTCCCAGCCAGCCATTAACGTGTTAAGACGCTCTTGTTGGAGACGATGAGCCTGGTCTGAATGAACAGGAAAGCCTGTGTTTTCACTCAAGTAGTTGCCAACTTTAGATTCAGTGCTAACGAACCCCTCTAAAATCTTCTAAGGTTGTACCCCTAAAATTGGATGTCTCAGGTGGATTTTTGTCATTCCTAAAATACTCTTACACACAATATTATCAAGAATCTTGAGCTTTCAGAATAAAGTAACTAAATCATCCAGCAGTCCTGCAAAAAAAAAAATCACATCTTGTGTAAAAGCCGATCCACATTTGCCAGAAACAAATATTGAGCCACATAAATCAATAATAAACATAACAGTAAGAGAAATAACAATGTCAATGAATAAATGTATGCCGTTTTTGCACTGTTTGCAAGACTCTTTGCTTTATTATTTATTAATCTTTAAGCCAACCCCCCTTATTCTCTATACATCCATTCCATATATATGTATGTGCTGTATGTATTTATATATTTGTATGTATGTATGTGCGTATGTATGTATGTATGTATAGTAGATAGGCGAGCGAAGAGAGAGAAGTTCCTCTTTCTCCCAGTTTTCTTTTACATCCTATTTATGACAGCAAGGAGATACTACACATCAAGTACAGTAAACTCTAATGTAGTTCAAGACTCTTTTTTTTTTTTTTTTTAAATAATATTCCTTCATACCATGTTGCTTTTCAATTTTCCTGAAAGAATATTACTTTGATATGAAAAAAAAAAAGACAGGAGTCATTAAATCTCCATCTATTCATCCATGTTGTCCCTTTCCCCATATGTAGTCTGCTGTGCCCTCTTCTGCCCTCCTCCACGTTACGCTGTTCCCCATAAAACACATTAGCACCCTCTCATGATGACCAAATTTAGACGACACAAATCAGTTGAGTCATAAGTCTGAGTGCAAGCGGTGCCTCTCGGCTTCACATTGGTGAAGTGAAATCGTCTGAATCACTCGGCAGTTTTCTTCACTAATGCAACAATTAACAGCTGGTGACCAGCAAAGACCTAATTAATGTCGGGCTATCAGTCACTCCTGTGATCTCCATGGTGAGATTACCTCCTTCTGTATTTGGCCTCATTTATCCTTTTATTAATCCCATGCAGGTCCTTTAAACAAAGCTGAACAGTTTTGAATTCGACTTGGAACAGCACTGAACCACACTCCAAAGTTCACTTTCGGCAGGTGGACGAGTTATTTAAGCACACGACGAGTTAACGCGCTACCTCTTGCGCGCTCTCTATAGCATTTCACTGTAAAAGTTAACAACAAGTTACACATCAGGCCAGGCCGGCGCCATTACAACAGTGCATTTTTCAGTTTCCTAGTCAGAATTGTGGTTCCCCTGACAATCAGCTGTATTGCCACAGAGGAGAATACTTTTGAAATAAAAGCATAATAATTAAAGGGGGAGTCAACACCTCCAAGCAAAACAAGTAAGCCGTGGTTCACTGTATAGAATGCTTGAAGGTTTGGTGTGATAAAGGGCGTCACAAAGGAAATCCTGAGCATCCCAAAGGACTTTTTCAGTGACATTTTAAGGAATGAAACAAAGAAATTAGACTCCAGCGTGAGTTGGAAACTCTTTGATAAATGCAGCACCTCGGCCCAGTCTGTAATACACGCCCATTATGTTACAGTCAAAGGGGCCATGTTTTTCCCCAAGGCTAACATATATGACCTCCAACGTGTTTATAGCAACAGGCCATGTATATCTGGATTAATGATCATCTTCTGACGGATGTGTTTTTTTTGCTCTGCAGTGTACAACGCAATGGGGCTGGCGGCGTACGAGCTGTTTGACAATGTGGACTTTGACCAGTGGTTCAAGAATCAGCTTCTTGGGGAGCTGCAAGTCAACCACTACAGGTACTCACACACTTAGTTTGTTAAATTACTGGAATGATGATCTTGTTTCTTATTGTTTGGCGTTTTATATTTTTACTTACATCATTTTTTCAAAACACGACTTCAGAAGTCCAGGAGTGCACCAAGCTCCTATCGACTCGCTAACACCTGAAGCGGCGCACGCGTCGCGATCCCACAAAACAAAGTTTATGCAGCAAAGTTGAAAGTTTTCTGCTTCCCTAAGGAATCCGTGTGACGGAACTATTGATTGGACCTAAAGTGCACGGCACAGGTGTTCAATCCTGTCGCCCGGCACCTTGGAATACAGTCAATGCGTCGGCGTTACGGAGGTGATGACTCGTCACTATGTCAAATTTTGTCCCCTCAACTCTGGAGCGGCCCTGGAACATTAATGAAGAAACTCAAGACGGTCGTCGTTGTTTTGTCGTGCTCCACGTCCGCTCGCTTTCAGGCATTAGCCACATCTAATGCATTACATAACGTTCCTTTCAGTGTTGCTCAGGCTAATTGACTACTAACCCCTGTCTGGTTATTGATCACGGTCAGCGTCAGAGTCGACGCCTGCTAACGGCTCAAAAGTAGCCGACTAATGCTTCACGTCAGGGCTGCCGCGGTCAAATGAACAGTGGCGTCGCGCGTTTGCCGCATCATTCTAATCAGCTGCTGAGCGGCCCCGCAGCAGTCGCACTTGCCGTGTTTGTGAAGTGATTCCAACCCCCCCAAAGCCCTCAACCCCCCCACTGGTTGTGGGGGACGTTATCCCCAGATAATCTTCACTCTTCATCCCGTAAAACCCGAATGTCAGTTAATTAACGCTCATTTTCTGTGTTTAACGATAGATTCTGTTTTTATTGGCCAATTTCACAAATTGCCCGACCAAAAGGAAGCCTCGGGCCCGACGCACTGTTCACTGTCATTCCCACCTCTGCTCTCTGCTCTGTTCTCCAAAGGCTTTTTAATAAGCCTCTCTGCTCGCCAAGTTTTATTGCAACTTGTCTTTTTACACAGTGGCTCACACACCAATGAGGATGACAGAGTGATCATTTGTTGTCAGTCACAGGTCTCCGTGATTAGAGCTTATGTGTAATGAAAGAAAAGTGCAACCAGATACAGCCCACCTTGTTTTTCTGTTAGGCTTGGCTAAGCTAAAAAAAAAAATCACATGCATTTGTTGTTATTTTAAATATTTGAGAAGGTGGTAGATTTTCCCTCCTGGCTTGTTGTTCCGACGCCTAACGGGAACTGCGGACAAAGAATAGAGCTGTAACAACAATACACAGTGCATGTGTTGTACTTTGTGTCTTATTTATTAAAAAAAAAAAGTACTACTGATGCTTAAAATATGTTGTGCACACCTGAGGTGTACCAACGCAGTCCAGAAGCATGATAACTCCTTTAAAAACACGGACAGAACAGAGAACACGTAAAGCAGCAGAGACCAGAGGACGGCTCAGTACTTCTCTCTGTCTCTGTGGTTGTCTACTTTTCTAAATTGCATGTATGCATTTAATTGTATTTTTCATGCTGCACAAACAACTCTCTCTCTCTCTCTCTCTCTCTCTCTCTCTCTCTCTCTCTCTCTCTCTCTCTCTCTGTCCCTCTCTCTCTCACACTCTCTCTCTCTCACACACACACACACACACACACACACACACACACACACACACACACACACACACACACACACACACACGCGCAGAAGTCACCCAGAAGCCGGAGAGTTGGAAATCTCTGTTCGCTGCTGTGCCAGCCTACATTCAAAAGTGCTGTCACACTTTGTGGCAGCAACTCAAAAAGGGAGCTGCGGTGCCTTGATATCAAAGCAAACCATGCAGGCACCAGTTCTTGGCACCTTGTTGCTGCTTTTACTCGTTCTGCTTTCAAATTTGCTCCAAAAGGCTTCCAGGTGGACGGCTATGGGGGGATTGCGGGGCCATTAAGCGTCCCCTGCTTGTGGCTTGTTGTGCTTGCTGATGCCAGCTGACGTCATCATTTAGGCAAATTGTTTGAGAGACGGGTGCAGAGCGAGAAATGCCAAATGTTTAGTGCTCATCTCATTCACTTTGGGGTGCAAACGCAACATTTCTCTCTTCAATAACAGTTAACACATTGTCTGTGTGGAGTTTTAGATTTTTTTTTGTCTTTTATGGTCAACATAATTCAGCTGCATTTTGCTCAATGAAACATTTCATTTTTTGGTCAATATTGGCTTGCAGCTGCTTTACTTTACAGTTTTACTTGTTGTCCTTTATTGCACTTTGTACAAGTTTGTCGAAATGAGGGACAAAACGCCCTCTGTGGGGCTTTCTCTGGTAAAAATAAGATAAGAACAAAATGTGGATTGTTGCCTGAAGCCTTGAAGGCATTCCCCACTTGGAAAACATAAATTATTACCTTAATTGTTTTAATTCTCGACGGAGAACGCAGAGTAAATTTTTTAGTTCAGATAGGCCATGGAGATTCAGATTCCGTTAGCTGATGAGCAATCCTAAAAGTATTATCATTATAATTTTTTTTTTTTTTTGGGTAGGGGCACTGAGTTCTTCCACTATCGTCTTAATGCAGTTATCTGTATGTTGTACTATGTGTCCATGCAGTAAGCTTGTTGGAATATCTGCGTTCAATGTAAATCGGTTTGTTCTAGTTGTTTTTTCAAACAGTCGGTAAGTCTTCTTAGTTGTACGAGTAGTATTATTACTACGCTATAAAGTTTAGTATAAAATCATTGGAAGCTAACAAAACCACATGAATTCTCAGTTTTCCAAGGTAACCACACATATCGACACCAGCTTGGAGATAAAACACGGACAGAAATGGTCCCAGTTGGACAAGAGCAAAAGGACAATTCTATGACTGTATTGCCATCTGGCAAAAACCAAAGTGTTATTTTATTTTTCCCCCCAGTCCATTTCCACAGATTGTTGTGCACTGCCTGCCCTCTGGCTGTGGAAAGGTTTCATTTAGATACCATTCTTAATCATAATAAGGCAAAAATATAATGATAATAAATTGAGCGATACTGATAAACAGACAGCAAAGATCTTTTAAGCAAAGCGCTGGAGATCGACGTCACAGCGGATGAATTGTTTTGTGCGAGTGTCTCCAGGGTTTGTTCTATTTGTCTTCCTGCACCTGCAGAATATCTGCTGCCTGTCATTCCTCAGTTGAAGGTGTCAGCTACTTTGCCATTTCCTTTGGGATGGCTATCAATTCTCTTCTATTGGCTGTAATTGTCCTCATCGATCCTGCTTTTGAATTGGCTCCTGAGATATATAGCGATATGCCCCTGTGTTCCAAGAGCTCACTCATCTCCATTAAGTACCGTTCGACCACAGGGGCCAATTTTTCTCATTCACACTATAATCTATTTCAGTTTAGCACCTACCAGTGAAGAAAGAATGGCCACACACACACACACACACACACACACACACACACACACACACACACACACACACACACACACACACACACACACACAGAACACAATGTTGCTTTAAAACCAATTTGGGAAAAAAACCCCAAACAAACATAGTTCAGATTTTCAAATTAATTTTCTATTTGCAGCTGCAGCTGCTGATGTGTCATGCTTCCTGCATCCTTTGGGACATACCAATATGAAATGACTTCTTCATGTACAGTGTTGTTTTATTTCAAATATAGACAATTATTTTTGATTTATATATGTATTGTAAGGTCGTCACAGAAAGCCAATTTTGAACCAAACATTTGCTTTAACATTACAGTCCAATGCAGGAAAAAAAAAATCCTCAACCCAACACAATTTGTACACTCAAGACATCTTTGGTTTAAAGAAGTATCTGCTCATATTTACCCATCATTACACTGCTGTCAGCCTTTCCATCACTATTAAATTCAAATTCAGATTTCTGTGGTGGCTGGGATTATAGCACTATCAGAAAAAACTAAAGGAAAATAATCCATTATTCCATAATGAAATCAAAATGAAAGCATTTAACCATACAACCCAAAATAAATGATGCACTATACACAATCAATTAGGATTCCTACAAATTACTCAAGACAGTAAAACAAACAAAAGTAATTCATTGCAGGTGTAGTTCCACTGGAATCTCAGTAAGCACTGTGTTATTGGACACCTTGGAAGGGTTGAGTTGCTCAGTCTCACTCAGGCCTCTAACATATATATAAAAAAAAAACTTTTTTGTTTCATGTACAGTGACCCACATAATGATGAAAAATGGGCAGCAAGCATTTGTTCAATATTATTGTGGAAGATGAACTGATAAACAATGCTGTCTTTTAAATAATGATACTCCGTGACTCTCCATTGCACACATTTCAAGTCATTTTCTCGGTCAAGTGTTCCTCAAGGTGGTTCTGACCTCTGCTGTAGTGATAATGATAATGTAGTGACAGTATGTTGCTACACTGATATACACTGAGATGGCCTGTTAGTGTAGTGACAACATATTAATGTAGCGGCCACATTACTGTAATACAGGTTGTTGTAGATGGATCTCACTCTTAATGATAAATATATTCACAAATGATGGGGCAGTTTACGTGCTATTGATTGGTTTGGAAAGTTATGACGTGTAAACCACTCGCGCTTGCTTAATATGTTCCTACTAAGCCTGGCTCGCATTTACTTTACATTCAAAACACGTTTTAGCAGTGTTTGCCCAGCACTTGGGCATTAAACCCGTCTTGTCCATTTAGGCCGGACAGACGGGTGATGGAAGCATTATAATATATTTGCATACCATTTTAATACTAGTCATGCAAAACTCCCAGGATGAAATAATGTCAGCACACATTTGCGGTTTTAAATGACAGACTGTGAGCTTTCGCAGCCTAAGTGGTAACATTTAACCGTCTTGTCAGAGTACTGGATACAAAAAAATCTAAACATATTGCTGAAAGATCTCAGGACTAGGTACATCATTAGCTACCCATTACATAAAAATTGCTCTATAAAGTGCCTTTCTGGGAAAGTGCAGGAAAGGAACAGTGTGTGCCTGTCCAACGTTGATTTTAATTCAGCTCTTCAGTGACTTCCTGTTTTGTCCCCCTGGATTTGAGCAGGTTTCGAGTGGATGAGTCACATCTAACCTTTGACTGACGGACATACACCCCAAGTCAATCCATCCCTCCATCTGCCCGCTCTTGCTTTTTTCTCCTCCCCATATTGCCCTTCCAACGCGACCAGCTGTAGTTTTTCCAGTTTGAGGCAGTTAATCTGTATTTGTCCGTGACTGACATCCATCCATGCACTACACTGTGATGTAGCCAGATCTAACAAGATTGTCACGATAATTAATCTAAGTCACGTCAGCTGATGCCATGTGTGACTAATAATCAGAACGTGAATTACTTAACTTGGACATTACACACAGTACAAAATATCTTTCTAAAAACCTTTAACAATCGATGGAAAATGTGTTTGATAATACACACAGAACCTCAACATAAGTCAGGATATAAATCGGGATATAAACATGTCAATGGCTAAGGGCGCTGCTTTCTCTGCCTTCTCTGTTGTTTTCAAATCCCTACATTCTATTCCATTGTAGAGGATTACGTTGTGGTTTGACTGCGTTTCTTTGCCTGCATCCCCTCTTTTTAACTGTGCTTGGCAACCAAAACGTTCACAACATTTAAAAAACGGGACTGGTACAACAAACTGTGGAACAGTTGTACAAAAGGAAAATATTTCTCTCTCACATTTTTTTTTTTCAAACTCAAAAGGCTCTTTTACCAGTGGCATCTTTAACCCAAATCCCATTATTATGACGCAGTTGCAGCCTGTATGTGACCAACTCAGTTCAGTGATTAAATGCACACACACAGTTTTCAGTCCTGGAACAATATACATCACTTCTCATGGCTTTTCTAATGAGAGAACTTTCTGTTTGCCTGAGAGAATCTCTCAATGGCTGAACTTGACTTGTGCAACACTGTGTCAGGGCTCTCTCTTCAGCACCCGTTGGTGTTTGCCATTGTCGTGGCAGCGATGGTCCAGTGTTCTCATGCTCTGGAGTCATGTGTTCTGTCCATCTGTTTTTCAGGACTGCGTTCTGGTGCTTAACTGTTAGTGGAAGTTGGTTCAGGGATAGAAGGTAGAAGATGGATGGATGGTTCAGAACGTCTCTTGCTTTTAAGATATCGAGGTATCAGACTGAAATAGAATTTCGTTTCCTGTTGCTATTGATAGGAATCATCAAACTTGGGTTTTAATTGAAAACTTATATTGCACAGATGAAAAAGTAAAAAAAAAAAAAAGAAAAAAAAAAGTAATGCACAACCTTAACCTTTGGTTGTTTTTTTTTTGCACCAATCAATGTTTTTTTGTTTTTTTTTCTTTCTTTCTTTTTGGCACGTTGACTGTTTGTCACATCTGAGGCCTGAGTCATGCTGTGGTGTAGTATCTTCTGGCGAGTGTCCCAGACTGTGGTCTTTGGATCCCTGTGGATATTTGACAACAAGCCAGCCAGTCGGTCAGCCCCCCTCTTCTCCTTCTGCTCTACCCTCTAGCCGCTCTCTCCATCAGCTCACTTTCGAAAAAAGAAGTCGTCAGTGGAGCTCTTGGCCTCAGAAAGACAGTCAGCCAGACGGGGCCCAGTGCACCTTAGTGGCAGATGTAACCGCTGAAGACCGTCAGTCCTCAGCACACACTTCCTCGTGATGGCGACATTCATAAAGGGCATTTTGATTTATAACTCTTTCATCTCAGAGCAGGTGTCAAGTGTATGATTAGAACAAGATTTTTTATTTTATAACAGTGAATTAATTCTACTGCCAGCATGCAAATATTTCAGTGTTTGCTGATGCTTGAGAACAGAATCCCGCCCACCATTTTTTTCCCGGTTTCTCTAGTTTGAGCACGTTTGCGGTTGTTTTGTGCCGAGCTCTCCATCATTTAACAGCGTGATTATGACAGGTAGTGTTGGTGAAGGGGCGAGAGGAAGGAGTGTACAGCAGCAGTAGCTGGCCTCATTAAATGCCTGGCTTCTGATTACCTCTTCAGCACCTGTGTAACCAATTTCCCTCATTTCCTCAACGCTTGTGCACATGGCCCCGAATTTACACACAGCTGCTCCTATTGTCAAGTCCTTATAATAGATGACATTTGGTTGGGAATTGAGTTTTTCCTCTGTAAAGGCACTAGTTTGTGTGTGTATATGCTTGGATATATGTGGCCATATGGAGAAAGTATTCAACAGCAATGTGAGCACTTTTATCATTGAGGGACGCACGTTACAAAGGCCATTTACCAAATGTTGAACAACCAAAAAGTTTCCCTACATCAGAGAAAATGGTTTCATTTTAAAAGCAAAGGAACAATGATGATTTGAATGAGTAGCCATGAAAACCAGTCTCTATTTCTCCACCACAGGTATAAATTGATTCGCCGAAGAGTGGTCTGGCTAATAGGACAGTGGATTCCTGTCAAGTTCAAGTCTGACCTTCGACCCGTCCTGTACGAGATCATCCTGAACCTCATGCAGGATCCAGATTTAGTGGTGAGTAGCAACAGGCGCCAAGTAGATGTCTTTGTCTTGTTCTGCACGAAACGTCAATTTTCACATTATATTCACACTTTTGGAGATGATTTTGCTTTCCAATTGGCTTTTACACGTGAGAAGTGCATGCACCGACATCATCGGCATCTATAACTGGGCTCAACCCTCATTTACTCCAATACATCAGCCCCTACGGACGCATCGCGCCGATGGTTACTCATAGACCGAAAGTGAAAGCTGAAAATAATCTTGGTGGCATGTGTAACTCATTGTGTCCGCAGGCTGTTTGCATTCCCACTGGGAGGTATTAGAATTTTATTTATTTATTTATTTCAAGACTGCTGTTGCGCCACCTTTCAAGACTTCATGCTGTGATGTTTTAGTCAACAGCTCGTCCCAGTTCTGCTTCCCTGAACAGCTCCAAGGCTTTTACACATTTAAAATAGGAAGCTTTTTTGTTTTGATGAGGATGAAGCCAATGTAGTGATGACATGATGGAAAGACAGTGGCTTTAACTTTACAATTGAACTAGGATTGACTGTTGCACCTGGAACACATGGAAATTGATCACCAGTGCATCTTGAACATCCAGGCTGGAATCGGTGAACTAAAAAACAGTCTTCCCCTACCTGACATAACCTGCTTATGTCATGTTTTCTATACTGGGCCAAGTAGTGAACAATCCAGTTTGATTATTATAAGCCCAATGTGATCTCTGATCTTATTTGTAAATTTAAAGCTTTCATCAGTTTGTTTTAAGGCGTTTTAAGTGTGTGTGTGTGTGTGTGTGTGTGTGTGTGTGTGTGTGTGTGTGTGTGTGTGTGTGTGTGTGTGTGTGTGTGTGTGTGTCTTTGCTAAAGATTGTTCCTCATGATGGCGGTGGCGATGAGTGTTTGAATGTGAATGAATTGTCAAGAGGGCCATTGCTGATGGCATCTGATTACCATCTGATTATTGGAGAGTTGAGGAGGTCTCAAGCAAAATTAGTAATGAGTGATTTTTGGTACAGTGATTTGTTTTAAAGACTTTTATATGACAAATTCTTTTTTTGGTCTGGCAAGTACAAAGTTTTTGTTAAATTTTCTTTTCTTTTTTTTTGACCACGAACATGAACGTCCGCTGTCTTTAAACTGTGCACGGAACATAACAAAACAAGTAATCCCTCTTCCGAGCCTGAAAACCTCTTTAATATTACTAAGATTTGTGTTGGCCTCATAATGCTCTGCCCATGGAGGCCGTTGCCTTTGCGTGCTGTGTATGTGCAAAAAATTTGCAGAGTGAAAGAAAAGGCTGTAATTGAGTTTAAAGTCACTGTTCTCTTTTTTTCTTATTTCTTTCACTTTCCCCCCTGTGTCTGATGTGATCCCCTCCTGGCGGGAGCCCCCCACTACCCCCAACCACTATCACTCTGACACTGCTTGATTACATGTCAGGAGTCTCCGAGGTTGCACGGGTCGCTCCTTTTCAGCGTCATTATACTGCAGGTGCACAGTCATGCAGCGTCTTATTAAAAACGTATTTTCCTGAGACTTCCACAAAAGCGGAATGCAATCAAGGCGTTTGTGCTGCTTGCGTTTCTGGTTGTCAGCTGTTGCAGTCTGCTCCACATCTTTGTCTGTGTCTGTTTCTTGTGCTTTGTCTGTTTCACTCTTTCTCAGAGTCCCACCAATCCCGGTCTGTTTTCTTTCTCTGCAGCCTTGATTAACCAATAATACAGATGCACCGATTAAAAGGGCGATGACACAATAGCTCTCGATGAAATAAATTCCTCTCTTTTATTTTCTTCACCCAATAGGTGCGGATTGAGACGGCTACAACCCTAAAGTTCAATATCCTTTTTATTCTTCTGTTTCAGCTGTATTTGTCAGACTGGGGATAATTTATTTCCACAAATGAACGCAAATTCTATTTTGTCACAATAGAAAGTTATTTGCAAGACATTACGAAACACAATAAACCCTGTGATTCGTGGATGTGGATTGTGAAGTGTGAATTGTTATTTGCACAGCGTGAAAATGTGAAATAAAAAGACTGTAAAGAAGAAAAGTTTTTATTACGTCTGAGAAACACCTTATTGTTACTTCCTGGTTAGAAATTAAGTTTCAGTACACAAAATTAAGTTAGCTTTATAATGGTTCTATTCATGTTAACTGTGATAATGGACATCCAACGAAAATTTTGCACTGAAACACACAAAACAAAACCTCACCAGGTTGTTGTCATTCTTAACTCGTGATCACCCGTTGATGACTTTGAGTTTCGATCGGACCAGTTCCTCCCAGTGAGTACTTTGCATTTGGTTCAGCCGTCTTCTTCTGTATATTCTGTTTTATTTTGTTTGTTGTTTTTCTATAATTACTTGATCTCTTGTGTTGTTATTTTCTCTGCTTCTCTGAAACCTGCTGTACGTTGCCCGTGTTGTACAGTACCTGGAGTCTATTTTCGGGCTGCTCTTCAAGCTGCTGCAGGAGGTGACGGAGTGCGACACCAAAATGCACGTGCTTCATGTCATCTCTTGTGTCATCGAGAGAGTGAACACGCAGGTGAGGCGTCGAGATGTTGGCTAGAAATTCCGACTAATATCCAACTACTGATACATGTTGCACATATTCATCCCAAGCTGCTAAAAGAAACAGCTTAACACATCACTAAACTATTAAATATGTATGTAATGAATTAAAAAAAAACAACCTAAAAACTGTTTTTATGTTTACGTTTTTTTCCTCTCTTTTTCTGGCTCAGTTATCTAGTCTACACTCTACAACTCGGGTGCTTTTTTGCATCAGACTCCCCAAGCATCCAATAAGTAGTTTTAATCCATTTAACTGGAAGCCCTTGAAGGAATTGACCTTCCGTTCGACCCCCCCTGCGGTTCTTTCAACAGCCATTTTTAGCACTTTTTGCCTCAAACGATCCCACTTCTTAAGTCTGTCACGGAAATGGTGTTCCTTCCTGTGAACTGTCAGCCGAGCTAAGTCTTCACCCGTCTCTGGCCCCGAGATAAACTTCTAGAGACGGTGCAAGTTCCTTTATTATTCTAAACCGTCTGACAATGAGTGGCGGAGGCGGTGGAAGCTACTCAATGAAGTCATGAGTGCGGCTGGAGCGCAAACAGACAAAATGTCAGTTGTGATGAGATTTATCTCCTCCCAAGTGTCAAAGATGTCATCCCAGGCTGGTTTTTGGGCCTGTTTTTCTCAATTTTCATCTTTAGCCTCAGGCCTCCGTGTCATTTCTGCTTCTCCCTCTCCCGGCCGAGCCCTTTATAAAGGTGTAATCTTGCCGGGAAAAAAAAATAATCACAGTGCGATGTCACGATGAAGGCCACGCAGCTGCTATAGGGAATCTCGGAGGTGAACACCAAGTCGGCACAAGAAAATGGCAGAGAACCTTTTTGAGATGTGTAATTCCGTGGATGTGTCGGCGTTGGCTGGCCTCACAGCAACTGCGCCCAAATTGCAGTGAATGCCGCGACGTTTTCCAATTTCACACAGGAATGAGATCGATGCTACCTATTTGTCGTTTGACCACATGACTCCAAGAAGCGTTTTCACACAAATAACTTGATTTTAAATGAGGCGGCCGGAGTTTATAATATAAACTGCAGATGGATGTTGTAATTATGAAAACAGCCTGCAATGGATTGTTGTGGAAATGCGTCTTATTTTGAAGCAGGACTTTGAAAGAATGCTGTCAAGAGGCATGTGACCATTGTTTTTTATTTATTTATCCCATTTTAATTTAACAAAATTTATGTAAGATAAAATTGTTTTGTTTTTTATTTACTCAAAATTAGACATTATTGTGGCATTCCTTGAATTTTATGCAAAAAAAAAAGATTCCTGATGATCTGAGCAATGCTTGAGTTTTCTCTCTTTACGCCCTCACAGTCACCGTTGAGACCGTTTTCTCAACGTGCACACACACACACACACACACACACACACACGATACTTGATGAAAGCATGTCGCTGGCTCAGGGACACACTTGAATCGCACCTTTCGTCTTTTACCATTGAGTTACACATGGCTATGTAAACATTGGGCCCCCTTTCCCAGCATCATCTCCTCAAGGTCTAATTAATCATCTCACTTGCATTTCAGATCCGGCCCTATGTAGGCTGTTTGGTTCAGTACCTTCCTCTGCTGTGGAAGCAGTCTGAAGAACACAACATGCTTCGCTGTGCCATCCTCACCACTCTCGTCCATCTGGTGCAGGTAGGGGTGCAGTGCTTGATTGTGGCTTGTGTTATTAAAAGTACAGTATATTATATATACAGTACATCCAAATAATCATGCTTAAGCTTTGTCTTTTTAAATCCGTAATGGATAAGAAAATAAATTAGTCCTCGTGCAATTTTGCATGAACAGAGGGTGTCTTATTAGAACAAGTTCTCAAAGTCTTTACTGAATATTGCAGTTATGCATTTGATTTGAAAACTTTTGTTGCCAGGCAAACATTTTCTACATAACTATAAAATTGCATTACATTTGGCCCTGGGTTGAACACAAAACACTCACATTTGAATGTGGTCAAAAACAATGTGGTCTCTGTATAATATTGGACCTCTGACTCTCCTCAAAAATTCCCATGTGCAACAAGTTGCGCTGATGTTGCTCATCCTTTTAAATAAAATGAAATATTGTTTCACCATTTAGCACCAAATGAAGTAAGCCAGTTAAATAGAATATGTTTCTGTCGTTCTGCATATTATTTTCCCCAAACTTTTTTTTTTTTTTTTTTTTTTTTTAAATACTTTTGAAGTAAATGAATTACTGAAAAAGAGTAGCGACTCTGAACTTGAGCACCTTCCTTGTGCTGCCTACCACACTTTTCCCTTCCCATCAATTTTCCATGAATATCCTTTTAATACAGCCGCTCCTTTCAGCAGTGACCCGCCATGTGCAGGGTGTCACGCAGGGACTTGTAAACGACTGTCAACTCAGCAGTCTGTTCCCTTTTTTTGTGATTAGAGTTCTTCAAAGGACTGCATATCAAATGTGTAGAGCTTTTACTTTCTGCAAAGAAAATTTCCATTATAAATATACATATATATCTTATAATGCAGTTTTTAGTGTAATCCGTTCTAAACCTTGACCATTTAAAATGAAACAAAAAAACCCTCAAAATATTGTTTTGTGTAATGTGGTTACATAATGACTGTAAAGATGAAAACATTTCACCTCTTTTGAAAGAGTGACATTAAAACAAATTTTAGATGCACCTAAATAATACTTATTCAAAAGTAAAAATAAAAAAGTCATAATTGCATTACAAACAGACAGCTTATCATTTCCAATTAGTAGTGTTTTAATTTACAGTGGGCATAAAAGGAAATATTTAAATGTAGCTCTTAACTCTGACAAGCCAACAGGGTCATCATGTCTGCCATTATGTTTTATTGCTTGACTCAGGTTAAAAAGCCTTCTGGTTTTATCGTCCATTCCCAGAGGTTCCTGACCCATTAAAGCTGTGTTATACTGCGCAGGGTAACGTGCCCGTCCGCTACCCCTCTGGAAATACATGCAGTAGGCGATAAGAGCACATCTCTCAAAGGAGAATTCCATCATGTCCCACTCCACCACCACAGGTTGCAACATGAGCAGGACTAGAGAGTATGGAGGCACCAGAACCCTTTGATCTTCCATCTGGAATCAAAGTGTCTTAAGGATCCACATTATGACATGCACATTTAAACAGTTTTCATGAATCTGTTTTTCTTTTTTCGTTTTAAACCAATTGCTATTTGGTGCATTGGTTTAACAATGGAAAAAAAAAAAAATCGAAAAACCTCTTACAAGTCATAAACTGACTTTGTAATGTGCTTGCCATCGTGTGTAATATTTGGCACCGTGGAGAAATATAGCCTTTTTTTTACGGTCTTTCAGTAGCAGTTCACATGATCTGTGTTGCGCCCAAGGGCGTAAATATTAAAACTCCTCAGATGATGAAATAGATGACATTCGGATTTTAAGGTCAATTTGATTCACGAGTAATGGCTGATGTGGCTATAAGGCTTGCCAACAAGTTGAGCTGTTGCAGAAACGTATAGAACCCCATGACCTTCTGCTCCACTGGTAACACTGCATAATACTGGGAAGGTCTGCAGTATGCGATAAGTGTATTTTATGTTGAGACATGTATGAATAAGAAGTATTTGTTAATACAGTGCTCTTCCCTTTTTGCTCTTGGTCTGCTTAATGTTGACCCCCAGCAGGAAGTTGACTGTGCAGACATTAAAAATGAAAGGGATTATTAATCCATCCCTGCGGCATGGTTTCACTGGGAGAACCCATCCATTGACTATGGGTCAACTTGGTGGTAGTTTCTCCATTACATGAACAAAGAACATGCTAATGCCCCCTAACAATACTTTTTTTGTCGTCCTTTACCAAATATATTGTCACACAAATTGCCGACAGATGGTCACATTGTGCGCAACGTGTTGTGCCCAGAGCACATGTCTGAAATTTGTGCATTGCACATGTTTATATTGTGATGATAAATATTTGATTTATTTTGCAACCAAATGATTGGTCGTTAAATTTTCTGTGCTCACCATTCCTGGTACATGATCCATGAGTAATCCCCATTAAGTTTTAATAGCCCATAAAATGTATTCCCTTTCTTGTTAAATGAGCTTTTGGAATTTTTTTTTCTTTTTTTTTCCTCTAGGGCCTGGGGGCCGAGAGTAAGAATCTCTACTCTTTCCTTCTTCCTGTGATCCAGCTGAGCACGGATGTTTCCCAGCCGCCACATGTGTATTTGCTGGAGGATGGACTGGAGCTTTGGTATGGGAACACAACCGCCATCGATTTTAATACCCCACACACACTCCTACGATTAGTACTTTGGCACAGCTTCTCTCAACCTTTTCTTTTGACTGTCAGTCCAAATACTGACACACTTTTCAAAAGCCTGAATCACTGGCTTGCTCTCTGTGAACAAGTATTATTGCAGGGGGATGCATTTTGATCTGTTGATTTAATTAGTTCCGTCAGACCACTGCAGTGTGAGTTATGGAACTTGATTACATCTGCGGATCAAAAGCTTGCCGTTGCTTTTATTTGTCTGGGCCGCGGACCACTTGAGATTAAAATGGTTTGAAGTACTCTCTAATTTGCACTTGAAGTATGGTGAAAATGTTAAGGTCAAATTAATAACGTGGTTTCAATTACTTTGTTTGCTGTATCCTTAGTTTGCCCGCTCTTTATCTTCAAAGAAAAGTAAAAATGTTTCTTCTCATAATTAATTTCACCAAAAATGTCCCATTACAATCTCATTAAAAACATTTTTACAGACACACTGAGGGCTGCCATTACACAGACTGACAAAACAAAACAGGCTGAACCTGATTTCTTTTATATATATATATATATATATATATATATATATATATATATATATATATATATATATATATATATGTATATACATATATATATATATATATATATATGTATACATATATATATATATATATATATATGTATATACATATATATATATATATATATATATGTATACATATATATATATATATATATATGTATATATATGTATATATATATATGTATATATGTATATATATATATGTATATATATGTATATATATATATATATATATATATATATATATATATATATATATATATATATATATATGTATATATATATATATATATATATATATATATATATATATATATATGTATACATATATATATATATATATATATATATATATATATATATATATATATATATATATATGTATGTAAAACATTTTGAATTCACCCATCATTGTGTGGTTTTTGGTAATTAGTGCTTCTGTTTGATAAGTATCAGGATGACTAGTCAGTTGACAGTATCTCTCTTTAAGGAACGGCTAAATTAATAATCTTATCATGGCTGGATGGATGGATGGATGGATGGATAATCATTAAATCCAGTCAGGTTCTTTCCACTGAGCAAAACCTTGTACTTTTCCTTTGGTGCTCCTTCTCCAATTTCCCCTTCATGCCTACTCCACTCCCTTGTGATGTCATTGTTTTCATCTTTTCTAACTTCCCATTTCTTTTATTGTGCTTGTGAAACCTGCCTTCTGTTTTTTTTTCTTCTTTCCCCTCTGAAACTAAAAATATTTTATATGCCTTGTTTGGTATTTTTCTATTGCTGTTTCTTCTTCCGTCCCTCCTCAGGCTGGTGACATTGGAGAACAGCCCAGCCATCACGCCAGAACTGCTCAGACTTTTCCAAAACATGTCATCTTTGTTAGGTAAGCACGCGCTGGATTTCTTTACTGTTTCCGTGTGCAAATTAGATTCCCCTCTGGCGAACTTCACAAGGTTTTAGATTATCATATAAATTAAATAAATTGAGAGGCAAATTAGTTTTATTTATATTTCAGATGCAATGCATATATATGGTACTGAAGTGTGAAACTGTTTTTCCGAAGTGGCCAAAAGTTTATTGTCTATCTCTTCTGAATCTTCCCGGGTGACTCTTCCATTAATTTCGCTTTGAGACAGCTGGCTAATTCACCCTTCACGCACAGTAAATATGTTAGTTGGTGTGTGTTTTGCGTTCTGACTGGCTTTAGTTACTCTGCGTAGTTACTGTTAAGAAACACATTTAAGTTCAATAGGATTAGGAGAGAGACGCAAAAGGCATTTTACATCAAAAGACTTTGAAGGGATGAAAAGAGGCGCAATCGGAAAGAACAAAAGCAGGATTATTTTACCAAAAGCACCGACAAATCAGAGAGAAAGTTGATGCAATCCACGGTCATAGACTTAATTTATGTACGTGTGTGTGTGTGTTTGTGTGTGCGTGTGTGCGTGCATTATCCAATTCATGCTGTAAAGATCACAGTTATGGCTTTGCGGTGGCCTCAAGGCAGCCGCAGCCAATACTGTGCATCTGTAGGCAGCCGTGAGTGGAGGCAGATTGAAGCGAACTGGTTGGATGATTTATTACAAGCCTGGAGCACTGGAAAGCTTGCTGTGGTGTGTGGGTATGTCTGTGATGCTCTCAGTGTGACGGGGAACTCTATTGATTCGGCGTCTGTGCACATAATGAGGTGGTGGTCCAGCTAATACGAACACTTGTGTTGCCTGGGCGGCCACCTGCAGCGTTGGACCACGTTTGGTGCTGAGAGAAAATTTGCAAGACACAGAGGAGCCAAAAGAAGATCACCATGTTTAATATTAGATGGTAATAAAGAGGGTTTTAAGGGAGATCAAGTAAAGGGGAGATATCTTTGAAGCATTAAGTTTGAGGGATAGATATGAATGAATGATGTAATAAAGTGGTGGAAGTTAAAAATGTGTTATAAAAAAAGAGCATTTGATAGTTGGAGTTGAGAGTAAAGAGAAGCTTTAATGTATATTCAGCCTGCTCCATTTTTTTCAGAAGGTATGTGCTAAAGCATAGAGGTCTCTGAAGCATTTCATTGCAGCATCGGTTCACCCTGACTAACTGATTGAGCCAGTAACTAAGTCTTTTTGTGTTTAAACTAATGGACTAATTTGCCATGATGCTATTTATTGATGAAATATGTTGGATAATGGATTTAAGGTAAAATAATACCTTAAACTATTACTGTTGAATACCGTGACGGTAATCAGAAAAGCTGAACCAACGGAGCTTAAATGAACTGATAGGTCGCGGCCAGTTTAATTGGTGTCACTACTCCATTACGGTTAATTTGCCGCTCATACGGTTCAGCATGTTCAGCTTTAATAAGCACATGACGCCCCTTTGGTTTTAATATTTTGCTAATGGGACATGTTAAGTTCCAAGCTCACTCTTGGAGCTACATTCATTTTTAAATGTCATACTGATCCATCTGATGTGGATTCTTTGAGTTGCAAGCCATCGCGATCACTGTGGTCAGCAGAGCTCAAAAGCAGCTCGTGGTAGAGTGTCGGTCCTGGGCTCAATCCCCAGCCCGGTCAATGTGATTTTTATTTTGTGTTAAACAGTTGCACATATTACTCTGGCCTTGTTGATAGTGTTTGTTGGCTAATGTCTGAGTCTCACAGTTAGCCCCACAAACGGATAACGGCTGAGCGCCGGTGATAAGCAAACCGGCTGTGAAGCTGTGAAACGCTACATTTCCAGGCAGGAGTAGCCGACCTTGTGCCTACAACTGCGTCACACCCACGATTACTGTATATTCAGTTCAACAAGAGGACCTTAAGTGTGCTATCACTTTGTTCTGCAGACCTTACTTTGGTCAGTTGACAGCAATTCAAGTGCATTGTGATTTGTTTGGGCTCTTTTAATAATTTAGTTGCCTCTTCCAACACCATAGCTTGCACAGATACACTGGGCCTGAGCGTCATAGCCTTTAGAAAACTGGCTGCGTTGTTTCCTATTCATTTTTAACAAGACCCCCTGTGGTCCAGCTGCAGAGGTTGGCCCCTACAGCTTGTCAGTGTGGAAACAGACTTCTTTTTATTTACTTTCTATTTGCACTGCATATTAAAGACCCGTGTTGCTCTGGTTGAGAACCCTTCGTGTTCGCTGCAGTCCACGCGTAGCTGAAGCTGCCAATCATGTTTTCTGAACACAGCAAGCTGCACAGCCGCGCAGTGGGCTGAGTGTTTCTAATTGCACGAGACCCCCTACTGTGAAACCCTGTTGGGTTTTGATACGGCACCATGGGGTTCAGCGTGGAGTGATTAGAACAACTGTGAGGCGGGTTGATACATACAGTGAGAAGTCCCAGTGCATTGTATGTTGGCACTCACGGAAAGCCTCTTGTCCAATGAAAATACTGGGTCGGATCTGTATGAGTTAAAGCCGCGCTTGTCGAGTTAGACTTTATTTGGCTGGCAAATGAAGTGGAAATTGGCGAATAGACTGGTTGGACGGTGGATTAACCCAGTTAACCACAGTTAAAAGTGAACTGTCGGAAACGGGTCCCGCTGAAGTCGAGTTTCGTCGACGGGGGGTGGAGTGGGGTCCCGCAGAAGTCTCTTGGCAATGTAGTGGATGGAGCGCTCTGAGTGTTTGTGTGTGTTGGTGGCGCCGCACGTCGCCTTGATGTAGTACCGATATGTCAATAGTTCGTAAAACTTTCAGTATCGATATATATCAATATAACACTACTCAGATCAATTTACTTTTTGTACCATTTATATTCCAGCACCTTTTAAAATAAAACACCGTATGTGATGAATTATCTGTTTGCAACTTCAGGTAGTGGACGGTAGCAGCAAGAACTTGGTGCTAGGAAACTTCCTGGCACAACATACTGCTGTAAATGGCAACTTCAATGGGACATAACATGATAAAACCAAAAACAGTTCACCAGATGTATCATGAGAAGAGCTGTGTGTTGTTTTTTTTTTGTTGTTTTTTTAAACTTAAAGCAATCTGAGTACTGCAGCTAGGGAACATATTCTGCAAATACTTGTGCAGATACTTGTCTTTTGGACTAATTTCACTCGCATCCTTACATCATGGTCTCACAAGGCCCTCCAGTGTTAGGTTTCCTTCTAATTTCCTCTCTTCCCATAATTAGAGGGTTATCTGTTATACTTCCACACTTGGGATGCAACGGCAGCCATTGCAATTTTGCATTTCCCTTTCCCAAGGTTCCTTTTAAAAGAGCATAACTGGATGGGCTGCATTAAGTCGCTGGAATATCCAATATTTTTGGCCATTTTTTAGACATTAGGTGCAGTGTCTCTGCGACTTCTGCGGTAGAAGCAGGATTGTTGGCTTAATCTTTGATCTTTGAAGCCAATTAACTTCATTCAATTGCACGCTCTGAAGTATTATTCCTACTCTCATTAGCGTTAACCCAATTTAGAATTAGCCGCCACACAGCTACTATGGAAATTGGCCCTCCAGATCAAAGTGAGTGTAATGTTAACTTGAACAAGTTAATGTTCCTCTTCTTACATCCTAATTGATGTCATTATCCAGTCGAATGATTCTTCATTCGTAGAACCCTAACGTGGCATCATTTTCCATCATTGTTGAGAAATTAGGATCTGTTGTTAAAACTGCTTCCCCTTCTTGCTGCATGTGCAGCAGCAATCCCTGACCAACTTGAAACTGAAGGGTCAGTCTCATAATGTTGTTCGACAAGTTTCACTTCTCTGTGCATACTTAGGCAATCAACTCTACTTAGAAAAGACTTTTAAGATGTCAAAAATATGTTAGACGCTATAAGTTGTGCCTTATCACGGTGCACCAGTCTCATCCTGTTGCAGCCTAGCCAGTAAATGATTAATTTACCTAATGTTTGTCAGGAATGGTTCTAACTGTCTAAATGATATCCTGTTGTGACCGTTCTCAGCTTCTTAATGTGTGGATTAGTCATTTTCGCCTCCTGTTTGATATCTGAATGGACATAGTTTGTGCTTTACTCAGTGGTCGCGTTAAAGGAAACCAAATTAAAACACTTTCACACCTCAGTAGAATTTCATGAGTGGGAAAAGCCATCGATTGGAACAGGCCAATGTTGAGCTTTTTCTGGCCAAGTCTGATACAAGGCTTAAAAAAGATTGACTTTCATAAAATAACATTGTCTGCAACATTGTTGGTGCTTAAGCATGTTGCGCACGTTCCGTCTCCAACAGAACGTATGCAACGGCTTTAGCTTATTCAACCCAGTTGTTTCTTGTGGCTCCGCACTCAACACCGTGTCTCCTTTTATCTGCCGTTTAGGAATCAGTCTGTGGTCAGTCACTCAGTAACTCAGTGTTAAGCTGGAACATGTTCTGGAACTTACACTAGAGTGGGAGAGTAAATGAACCATCTAGCTGGAAGCCCACTTAGGGTACGGTATAATCCCATTTGGTCGACATTTACCAAGATGTCAGATTAGTCTGACATCGGTGGACTTTCGGTGAACCCTGGTTAACTACACTGGAATCAGGCTGACCCCCGTGGCCGCAGAAGAGATGTGCAACCAACATTTCAAACCCAGCTGACCCTCTATCCTTCACACACTTTTAATTTCAGAGCAGTCTTCATCTATGGCTCAAACTCCAGGTTTTTTGGTTAAATGCCTACATTTCGAATTTGCTTCCATTTCTCCTGGCTTGATATTCTTGTTTTTTTTTATATTTTTCTGCACATTATTAACACTTATTTACCATTATTTAACCAACAAGAATATTTCAGAGAGATTCGTTTTGCATTAAATGCATACGTCAAGTCCTAACTGGGCTCTCCACTCTTGGCTTTCCATGTATTGCTGTCCATTTTGTCAACAATCTGTTTTTGTGTTGTAGTTTTTTTTTTTTTTTTTTTTTTTTTACATTTTAAGCTAAGTCAGTACAAATATTAGAGGAGAACTCCAGATCCACTCCTCTGTAATGTGGCATCTCAGAGGCACTAGAAGAACAAAGAAGCACAGTTACAAGAAGGTTTTTTTTCTCCCACCGAACATTGTCTGCAGGGAATTCACTGGAGATTTGTTTCAATTTCAAACTAACTGCTGGTGCATTTATTTGAATAAATTGATGAATAATTTCATAGATGGAGTGAATTGATTTTCACTTGAATCCATCGCCCTCTGTGGCTGAATTTCACTACATCATCTGGCTATTCATTTATTGGGTCCAAAATGAGCTATAGAGGGATGTCGGGCGCTCAGAGAGTCTGGCTCGATATAGTGTCACAGCTTGCCAGGTGCGTGGCCTGGTCTGCCTGATAAAGAGCCCTGCTCCATCACAGCTAAACTGGAGCAGCAAATTCCCTAATTAGAATGTCAAAAGCCTTTGCTTTGGATAAATTGTTAGACTAGCGCTGCTCTCGCTCGCTCTCTCACCGCCGTAATGCTCTGAGCTGGCACATCTTTGGGCGACCTGAGGTACTCTGGCTAATGTTGGGGCAAAGCAGTGGGAATTAAACACCTTGTTGCCGTCATATTGAAGTATCTCTTTATTTCTATGCATTTTTTTGTTGCTTTTACCCCCTCATTCATAAATACTCCAACATTCCTTTTCTTTTTCCACAGTGAAGTCACAGTCTGAACAATAAATTCTAAGTGTTACCCACAGAGACAAATAGATTAGTGTGAAATGCCAGGAAATGAGGGGAAGCATTTGGATGGATCAGCTTAACTGACATGAAGGGCTCTTGTAATGGACAGGTGGTTAAAGAGCTGTGTTAATAGTGTATCAGAAGTACCTTTTTTAATTGTGTTAAAACATCTTAAAAGTACCTTGTGCAATTATCTGCTTTGTTTTCTTTGTATTAAATTGTATTTAGTATTAACATTTAATTAATTTCCCATAAGAATTGATTCGCTTACTGTGCCTTTGAACCAGAGCAAGAAAACCGATGGTTCAAACTTATTTCAAAGTGATCCTCGCTACAGTCTGGGCTGGCAGAAAACCTTCAGTTTTTATTTCGGTTCAGACATAGTTCATTTTTAATACTAATGAAATCCATTGGAATAATTTCCTTTTTGTAACAGCTTTTTGAAACAAATATATATAAAAATCATACTTTAATTTTAGGATCCTTCGTGACCTTAATATTGTCTTTCCTGCGGTACCGTTTCAGTTTATGGTGTGAACTAAAGTCTGCAGTCTCGCAGTCTGGACACTCAAATAAATCCCTTGCTCAGCTCTTCCTGCTTCTTTGAAGTAAAACTACACTGAAATTACTTTTCCGCAGACTTTTATCACTCAAGGACCAACATAAAAATGTACTCAATCCCCTCTCTGCACAGACGGGCCAATAACTGTAGCCAAAGATCTTTTTGGAACCCTTTTTAATACTTCTTTAATTGTGTCCTTTATGAGCTGTTAAATCTAGCAAGGCGATAGATCCGTGTGGAGCTGCATCACGATGTTCAATGCGAAGGTCTTTGAGGAAAGAAATTCATCAGAGAACGTATATGTACCCTTTTCATTTCAGTGCCGTCCGCTGCAGAATTCCAAAAACAAAACACTGAGTAAAAATAAAATCAGCATGGCTTTTATTCAAGTCAAATCGATTTTTGTGTCTCATGGCTGTTGAACCGCTCTGCCTAATATTGAGTGTTTTTGCCACATCTTTCTTGGTTCACCGCCTTTGCAATGTGTTAACTGGCCTCTTAACATCTTAAGCAAACTCCATTGGACAGTGTCAAGTGAGAACCAAACTTTTTTTTATTCAGTACCCCCAACAAATGTTAATCTGCCCCTGTCATTGCAGTCAAATGTGAGTCGCTTTTCCTGTAAATGTTAATAACCCAAACAGGTTTTGCAGCATATGCCCAGGCACATTAGCAATTTAATGCAATAAGCTCAATTAGCTGCTTGGAAGATGTTTTGTCAGTGTTAATTGTACCAACTGCTGGTGTACAGTTGTATGGCGAAACAGTGAATTGGCATTTGGCAGCCAGACGCGGCGTTATTTTTGCCAGAGTGTTTGCATTCGTACAGGGCAGCCACTCGGGAGCCCCGGGCTCATTTGCAGTCGTGAGGCGAGCCAATGATGAAAGTCTTATCGAGTCCGGGCCTCAGCGCTCTGATCTGCCTGACCTCACACAGAATCTTATTCAGTTTTCCTACTTTATGAATATTTGTTGCTCGCCCTCCTTGTGTTGCCATTCATTCAGAACATGTCTCACGGGAAGCTTATCGGGAAGACGAGTAATAGCAGGGGTTTAGAGCATACTGTTGACGTCGGGCCACCATCCAAAACAGCGTTAGAAAACCCTTTGTGTTTGAGTTAAGTTTTTAAATTATATATAATAAAAAATAAAGAACAATGCATTTCTTATTGACGGTTAAAACTAGGACACAAGTGCAGTTCCAGTACATTCACCTTAAATGTATTCAGAAAAGTCTCACAGGTCTTCTTTCTCTCCTTTTAGCTATTTTTCCCTCTTGGGAGAGATGAATGGATGTCGCTCTAGAGTGTTGCACGCTGTCTTATGTTAGGTATAGAACGACTTCTTTTTCTCACCCTCACCTTTTGTTTTTTTTGTTATTCCAAGATTTCGTCACAGTTGCCGGCAGAGGCTTTTGCCAGCGCTGTTTGAGCCGTAGCCGACTTCTGTCTGCTCTCCTGACGTTTCCTCTGAGATAACGCTCAAACGTTGCCCTCTTTATGTTGGTGTCATCCAGGGTTAATGGAGTGCTCTCCGGGGCTTCTTGCCTCAGAAAAGAAGCTCTTTCAGGAGAAGTGGAATAGATTTTGTGGTGTTGTGTCACCAGTCAAAGGCCACTTATTTGAAGTCTTCCTCGCTTACGTCTTAATCTGTACTGTTGTAGATTTTCAACTCTAGCAGAATTAGCGTTCAGTCAAAGGCCTTGAGACACCTGCCGATGGCCACCGAATTCGACTGTCACTGTGCAGAACCGTTTGCTTTTTGGACTGAGATTGATTGAGGGGTTTTCTTTTCATCCCAAATGGGATTATTGTGTGGCACAAACATCACGGCCGTCCCCCCACAACAAAAACATCAACAACAATGGCTGACAAGCTCATTATCTGTAACTCAAAGGAGATGCAAATTGTCAGATTTGAGCTGTCCCACCAACATCCTGAAATAGGTCCGCAACCGACCTCGCCACTTGTTAGCTTCAGCGAGCAGGGGAATCTCTCTCTCTCTCCCTCTGCAGTCCCCCATTTTGTAGTCGGCGTGTGCCAAACGCCGCCTCCTCTTTTATTTTGAAAGCGTGATGAGGTCAAAGATCTTCATCACTGGAGGATGCGTCATTTTCCCCCTCTTCTGAGCGCCCCGTCAAAACTTTTTTGTGTAGAGTCAGACCACAGATGTTGTGAAGAGCTTTGAGCTGAACACTTCATAACTGGACATGTGGTATTTTTGTTGTCCTTTTTCCGTTGCGTATGCGCTCAGTGAATGACTCCTCTTCTCCACCATCCATCCAGTCTATTCGCCAATTGCCACTTTATTTGCATCGACTTTATTCATGGAATTTTAACTTAAAACTCGAAATGAAAACTTAAATGAAAATGTTCTTCCTGGAATATTTTTTTTGCTCTTTTTGTGGCCCTAATTCTCTGTATGTGTGTGAAGAGCTTTGAGCCGAACGCTGCGTAACTTTTTCATTTTGTATTTTGTTGCACTCTAAAGGACTCCTCACATTTTTGACGCACGCTTTGGTCGTGAATACACGGGCAAAAGATCTGATTCCACCAAAAAAAAAAAAAAAAAAAAACAGGAAAAAAAAAGCCTACACACACAGTTCCGTCCTTATCTCAACCCTCGTAATAAGTGGCTGCAGTATTTGCTGACACAACAAAGATCCATGTTCATTTGTTTGACGCCTCCGCAGCGCCATGGACCTGTTGTGCTTCCACTGTGTGTCCTTGTTCACCCACTGCTCGGCAATCTGTTGCCTTTGAATTATTCCCCCCCCCCCCTTCTCTTTGGACTGACCTGGCCATGGAGAAGCATCGGTTTTTCAGCCGAGCTCCCACTGGCTCCCTCATAAACCCTTTCTACTTTCTAAACCGACTGCTCGCAGTGTCCCTCAGACATGATGTTGGCCCTGCAGCGCTGCTGTTTATGATTTACACACGTTCCCCGTGGCTTAACGCGCTCCGGGGAAGGGAAAAAAAAAAAAAAAAAAGGTTTTTGTCTTCCGATTGATCCGCGCTGTCGCTTCGCGTTATGTTTCGCAACGCTGAATATTCATGCGGGTCGTCGTGCCGAGCGAATCCAAAGGAAGCAGGTGGTGGAACGCAAATAAACATCATCACCTCGCTGCCGCTGGCAGATGGTCAGGTGGGACGGGTCGCATAAAATCTGTACCGACGCCGCCTGAAAGAAGCGGCACGGCGCTGCAGGTCGGGGTGGGATCGCTCTCGCTGGCGTCCTTTGGAGCGTTTCTTTGGTCGTCTGTCTTCCTGCTCGGAGATGTTCTCCAAAAATGTCAGGCTGTGCTTTGCTGATGTTTGGCTTGATTTAATTGATCACTTGATTTTTTTTTTTTTTTTAATACATTGATAAAAGTGAATATTTACTGTACTATGAAAGCATTTTGGTTTTGCTTCCCTTAGAACAGTTCTCATATGTCTGAGAATATACATAAAGCAAAAACGGTCTTGCTCCTAGTTAGCTGCCATCTTGCCGCCATTTTTCGAGGAAGCCCACCTGACAGTGGCCTAAATGCCAAATGCACTGTCAGGTGGGCTTCCTTAAATACCAGGCTTTCTTAAAATTTTTGCACACTGGACCTTTTTATGAAAGATCTGCAAGAGCAGCAACCTTTTTTATGACATTGTCTTGCAGCCAAAGCCCATGACAAAAGTTTGCAGTTTGTGCTCAGGACTGATTAATTCTCCCTTTTTTAGCAGAGAACTCTGTTGTCTAACATGGAACACGGCTGTTTGTCTCCGTGAATGTGCTGCGTCTTGTAAGGCCGTAAGACGTCTCACCAGGCAAAATGTGGGGTTTTTCCGTCTTTAATCACACGGCTCCGTCAGTCTGCGGGCGTCTATTGTTACACAGTGTCAATCCACTGTCAAGCCCTCCCATGCATCTGTCATTTCACAGCGGCGGAGTGAGACTTCCCTTTTAGCCAAACTCTATTTTCTGCTCCACCGCCTGTTGCACATGCGCCGCTAAATTGCCGCCACTTGCACGGCCTCATCGCTCGAGCCCGAACAAATTTCCACTTAGCGGCCATACAAACATGGTACGCTAAAAAGCGACCTCTAAGTGGCTGCTGCTCCTGCAGGTTGGAGAGCCAACCTGCTGCACCGCTCGCACCGTTTTTTTGCGCCGCTGGTTTTCTTTTCGCTTCATGAATCAAGAGCATGTTAATAATTGGAACTGTGGTGGAATATTGATTTTGGACTTCAGCGCGTTTAGTGGCCAAAAAGTCAATTCTTCTCACTTTCACTGCCTGTTGTAAATTTACCTGCAAATGATCCGGAGTGCAACGCTGCCGGTCGTGTTAAGCTGAGAGTGGTTTTCCCTTCCCCGGCACGACTGCGTTCATCTTCTCATTCTTTTAGTCCCTTGTTTTGTCTCGGTCGCAGTCATATTTTAATCTTTAACATATTGTGCCTGTAGGTTGAGTATGCATAAAAAGCTGCTCATGTTTAGTTTTTTTTTTCTTCCCTGAAGCCTGAATTGCATGCAAACTAAAAACAAAAAAGGTTCCGACCAGCTTCAGAGACGAGGTAGAAAATATTTAATGATGGTATAATAATGTTGAAGAGGAAGCCGCACACTTAATAATTGAACGTAGAACCTCTTGTTACTTCAGGCGGTCAATCACTTGTGAAGCTGCTGCGGGAGTGTAAATTGGTTGTGTTGGACATGTTGAAAGAACATTCATTCATTCATTCATTTTCCATACCCGCTTAGTCCCGAGCTCAGGGTGACGGGGGTCTGCTGGAGCCTATCCCAGCTGTCGTAGGGCGAAGGCAGGGGACACCCTGGACAAGTCGCCAGTTGATCGCAGGGCCACAATTGAATTAAAAAACCCAAAAAAGAAACTTGTGCCGCATTTCTTTTCAAAGAAATATAGCAGTCCAGTCCTTGTTGTTTTTATTTAGCAGGCAAAGACGGAGGCACCTTAACCTCAACCAAATTTTCATCCTTTAGCTCTCAGATCTTTGCTGTAGTATCGACGTATATGAATTATTGCTGTGTCGGGTTTTGTTTTTACCTACCAAAGTGTTTATTATCAGCGGCTGTGCACATCAGAATGGATCTAAAGGTTTATAGGTTCTGTGTTCTGGGTTAAGTGTTTGTCAGTATTTAAAGTGAAAAATCCGCCATCAAATTCCTCCTCTGTCCTCTCTGTGAATGACTTCAAGTTTGTGCCTTGTGATTGTTGTGTTGTAGAGGTGAGCGCGGAGAACATGCGCACCTGCTTCCAGATAGTGAACGCCTACCTCTACCTGTCTGCCGCCGAGTTCCTGCAGGTGAGTGACTGGCACCTACCGTACATACCAAGGCTGAAACATTTGGCTGAGCTTCCTTTGATTTCTCTCTGTCTGTCTGCTAACAGAACTATGCAGAGTCGTTGTGCCGCTCCTTCTGCGATCTGCTCAGTGACATTACAAACGAGGGACAAGTTCAAGTTCTCAAGGTACCGTTGCTCAACACCTTTCACTGGATTAAAATATGCACTTATACCAGCCTAGAATGTAAATACACTACTGACAAAAGGTCTCAAATAGGTTCGACTTTGGGATGACATTTCAGAATACACATAAAATGCGTATTGCATTTTATGTGTATTCTGAAATGTCATCCCCACCCTTACAGGTGAACTTAATGTGACCTTCTCACAGCTTTTAGAACACTTTTTCTTAACAGGCTGTTCCATAACAAGATGTTTAACTGCAAAAATCCCAAATCAGCAGTTTAATGTCCTGGTTCAGTGTTCAACAGTTCACTTCATCGTACTGTTTTAGACATAATTGGCAACGAAGCATGACAAACTATTGAGACAGTAGCTGTGTTTTCATTACATTTTTTTCCGCAAAATAAAAGCGATATTTCAAAAAATTTCGACAAAGAATAATTGCGATTTTCCGTGGGGGTTCCAATGAATGGTGCGAAGTGCATAAGCCATAATTCTTGTAAAATCTCGTCCCGTCTGGTCTGTTTGTTTACGTTTGTTTCCTGTCAAGAATGGTTGTTATGTTTTTCTCTTTGATTACTTGTAAAAAAAAAAAAAAAAAAATTCTCCTCCTCCTTCCAAACATAACCATTTTCACTTGAAGTGAACTGGTCATGGTGACGTGTAAATGCGATGTTTCCATGACACTTTTGCGAAGTTTAGGTATTTCCATTACCAATTTTCATTGCGATACTTAGCTCAATTCTAGGGGTCATGGAAACGCAGCTTCTGTTGTCAGCTTTTATTCAAATAAGTAGTTTGACATGAAATCATTTCATGATGAAACATTACTGTGGTACGGCCTTTGTACATTTTTAATGAATTTGACCTGAAAGGCGAATATCTTAGACAAGTTGTCCAGTAAATTAAAATCCATATCACTTGAGGCATTTACCTCTGCGTACATACACACACACTTAAAAATGTAAGTGTAGGAAATAAATAAGTAACTGCACCTTTAGAATTGGCAGCAGATTAGGATGCAGCAGGAATGTTGACACTCGCTCCTTCTCGTGATTTATTTAATGAGTGTTGCAGACGGCGCCGCGCGTGTGTGCACATCAGCGGGCCTTTAACTCTCAGCACAAGATGGCGCGCCTCTCTGGAAGAGCTGTTTTTGTGCTTGCTCTGTTTATGCAATGCGAACAGTTGACGCAGGCAGAATGTCCATAAGACCAAAGAGGTTTTGCATAATAAAGTTCCGTGGCGACGTTGCACATCTGGCTCCCGCTAATCCTTTGTTCTCTGGAAACGTGCGGCAGCAGCGGCAAGTCAGTCCATCTTCCCAGCGCTGAAGTGCGCGCGCGCACACACACACACACACACACACACACACACGCACACGCACACGCACAGGGGCGCAGAGAGGACGGCTGGATCAGTGATCGGGGTCCACGCGCGTGTCTGTAAATATGTACGCGTATCAGCATCTGCATTTATTGAATTATGTTTTGCTGCGGCTGCCTCACGGACGGCTCAGATTTCAGTGGGAACCGAACGCGAAGATGAAGCTTGTCTGCAACAGGCTGTACATTACAATGAGTAAAATTGACGTATTCTGCACTTCTTCATTGTCCCTTCAAAAAGGTGCTCCCAACAAAACACTCTTTGGCCCCTTGGCCTCTCTTTTTGTGGTGTCTTTTGAAACTGTACGTCTACACGTTGATATCACTCTGAAAGTTTCCCTCCTCCTGCACATGAACCAGCGCTCCGTGTGGCTACGCCTCCCTGACGGTTCCTTCCCCTGTGTGTTGGCAGGTGGTAGAGATTGCTTTAAAAGTTAGCCCCATACTCGGGGCCCATATGTTCCAGCCACTGCTGCCAGCTGTCTTCAAAGGTATTGTGGACGGTGAGGTGAGTTTTGCCATGAGGCCACACACACTGTCTGCTGCATTCGTGCAGGTAGTGGCAGGCAATACATCAATTCTTCAGGGTTTATTGCAGTCCATACCTTATGACATTGGCAGCGTGTGTAATTGTATATTCCCCTGCCGTGTGTGTGTGTGTGTGTGTGTGTGTGTGTGTGTGTGTGTGTGTGTGTGTGTGTGTGTGTGTGTGTGTGTGTGTGTGTGTGTGTGTGTGTGTGTGTGTAGAGATATCCAGTGGTTATGTCCACCTACCTGGGGATCATGGGCCGGGTTTTGCTCCAGAACTCCAGTTTCTTCTCCTCTCTTCTCACTCAAATGGCATCTGAGTGCAACCAGAAGGTACGACGCATGGCGCTGGATCTTTCAGCCAGTGTTCTGTAAATGTCTTCAATAAAGATATTCAATGACTGTCTATCTCCACTTGAAGACTGATCTTCAACCTTTTTTTGTTGTTTTGTTAGCACTCTCAAAGAAGAATTTCTGTCACCATTTGGCAGAAAATCCAAGCACTTAAAAGAATTGGGCTTTTTAAAAATGTGGATTCATCTTGCATATCCATCTGACAAAAAAGGGAGAAAATATTCAGAAAGGGGAGATAAAAATTTGGAAGGCGATTGGTTTAACCTTCACTTAGTCACATCTCAACAGTTAGAATGTGTTGCTTTTAGTTTTTCCACTTTGTGGTTTCTTCTTGGTGCGAGGAGCAGCGAGGAGCTGCTGGAATCGGAGCCATCCAGCTGTGGCGCAAACTTAATGACTTTCGAGCCCTATAAAGCAAAATTGACACGGAGCAGCGTTGCATTTCTTGTTGCGTTTGGTTTCGCCTCCTCTTCCTCTTGTCTGTGCCTCTCACCATGCTCGTCTCCTCAGATGGACCAGTTGTTGGGCAGCGTGATGGAGATGTGGGTTGACCGCATGGACAACATCACTCAGCCTGAGAGGAGGAAGCTGTCATCGCTGGCCCTGCTTTCTCTCCTACCATCTGACAACAGGTGCAACACGTTTTCCAGTTCATCACACTTTCATACGTTGTTGCCGTCTGCAAGTACATCACGCAAAAGTTAGATAATCAAATTTATGAGTGTCGCTAATTTAAATAAATAAAATAAAAATTGAGTGATACACCACAGAAGAAACAGCTGTTGATTCTATGTGTGGCCTTCACCGGTCACTGTTTCTTCATGAGAAGGACCTACTATAATGTTGTGAAGGCTTTGCTTTTGTAAGCAGTTGTTTGTATGCAGCCTGTCAGCCCTCGAATCTTGTTTTCACTCATGTTATTTTAAAATTGCAAGCACGAAGCGGCAGCGGCAGTCAGTCATTAGAAAGTAATCACCAGAGAGTTGTCGGGCCGGATAGAATTAGAACTGACACACCTTTCTGTGCTCGGCAAAGGATATATTAAGATGATGCCTGCATCCATTTGTTGCCATGGTTACCAATTTGAGATTATTTTAAGAGCTCAGTTGCAAACGTGTCCGATGATGCACTTCGCTCGGCCCGGCTTGTTTTTAAAGGCTTTTCACTGATAGACTCTCAATTATGTTTGCTTCTCTACTAGAGTGAGTGAACAAGTATTCCCACATCGACAAAGCTTCTCGCTCATAGTTGCTCTAAATTGATGAGTGACTTGTTGTGAGAACATTTTCCTTAAATTTTGCTTGTGGTTAAACACATGAACTTCCACATCAGTACTTCTCAGTATTTGGATGAAATGATTCAAAGACTGCAAGGCCTGTTTGAATGTTCTCCTTATCAACTGTGTCACCAAATGATATTTCTAATGCCGTACATATTTTTACATTTACATCAGAAATTCAGGTTTGTTGCTGGCTAAATGTAAGATTCTTGCTAATCGAGCTACGACGGCGTCGGATCACTTTAAAGTGATTAAGCGAAATTGTCAGCGGCGGCAGCAGCGGCAGCATCAGTCAGCTTCAATGCACATTTGCTCTGAGGATGCCGTGCCAGGTTTTTCTCTTTTCGCCTCTTGCTGACTTGTTTGCTGCACACTGCAACCTGCGGCCCGCTCAGAGCGGCGCTGCCAGCATTCGTCCCGGCTGCGTGATTGATCGTGCTGGATGCTGCGGCCTGTCCGCGGCGCGTTGGAAGACCACTCAGGAAAAAAAACACTTCGCAACATGTTCCAAATAAATTTAAACGATTGTGAAATAGCGCGGGAGGCAGAGGGCAGCCCATTCCGCTGTGGCAGTGATGAATGGCCGGCACCAGAAATGGAAAAGAAATTCATGGCAGGTGCTTATTTATTTGCAGCAGGACCTGGCAGTGGCGCTCGTTCACTCGTGGACAGACACCGACTGGCGGTGTCGACTCGTGTTAGGCTTCAGTCTTTTGTCGTTACAGGTTTTGGAGATGTGTGTAAAACCTCAGTGGTTTGCATACGTATCTTAGACTCACTTGAGCCCGTACAAGTCATTTAGCGTCAGCCAAAATAAAGGTAAAATGAGAGTGGTGGGGGTGCCATGAATGTCTTTAGATATGTTGATGAAATGATGCTGTTACACGTGTAAGCCCGCTAAGGTAAACAGCTGAGGCAAGATCCCCATTAAGACCGGGCGTAATGATACCAGGTGATGGATGCAGTGGCTGCCTTGTCGTGGAGATTCACACACATTTTCTGACAGACAGTTCATCAGGCTCAGCCATGTCAGGCTGTCGCTCCGCCTCCAAAATTACCTCTTTAGACAAATTGCTCTCTCCGTCGTTCTCCCGTTTAAAAGGTTTCCATACATCATGAGGTAATAAACTAGTCGTCGTCATAAAGGATTTAATGTGTGTTTTCAGCGTGATCCAGGACAAATTCTGCGGCATCATCAACATCTGCGTGGAGGCGCTGCATGATGTCATGACAGAAGATCCGGAGACGGGCACCTTTAAAGAGTGAGTGCTATTTCTGACTTTTCTTTTGGTTTGATATAGATAAAAGAAGAAGCTCCTTCCCAAATGTTTCATTCTAATATGATGGACTTTGCCGTCAGCTGTGACGTACGCCGTACGTAACTCAGAGCTGTTAAGTTTGCTCGTCCACACCCTGCCTGGAAAAGTCTTGAACGTAGAGACGTAAAAGCAAACCGTTCCTAACAGTGCTAAAGAGGGTTGGTGAATTTATGAGACAGGCTGTGTCTCTCCTTAAGTGTAACGGCCTGCAAGATGGGCCATAAAACATTTGTTTTTTCTGTGGATAAGACGCTTTGCACGCCGGCCCCTCCCACAACTTTGAATCGGCAGCAACACTCTCCCCTCCGGCTCTCTGTTACACTCCACCTCATGTGTTTGTGTCTGCTCTGCAGTAAAATACATCACATTCTAGGAGGTGCATATGTGAAAATGATTGAAAATTGTAAAGGGGCGCAATAATTTATTAAATTCAGTTTTTTTTTTATGTCGTTGCTTTATTGAAACCAAAACCTTTTTTCCTTAATTTTCCTAATTAGCCGAGATAAAGTGCAGCAACATAACCTTCTTGCCTCTATGTGGGAATTAATTAAGCTTCTTTTCAAAACATTTTTACAACTCCATACAAGATTATTTTAATGTGAGAGATGGACAAATACCACGGTGAAGAGCCGGTGAGCCTGATGAATGAAATCCTTCTATTCCTGCGGCATTATGAAAGGAACTTGCTTTCTTTGAATTTGATGAAATAAGACCAACAAAAGAGCTCCCGCTTCAGACTCATGACTTTATTCAAGGAGCCCATTGGCCCACGATCTTCTTTTCATCTTCACTGCAAAGGCCTTTGTAATGTTCATTTTCTGCTGACTGCTAAGCGACAATATCTAAATCTGACACCTTTCAAAACAGACAACTTAATGTCATATCTAATGTCACATCTTACTCGTATACATATGTTTTAATTGGGATGTAATATACGAGGTGCAAAATGTTTAACTTAGTCTTTTATGTCTAATAAAAAACGCTGTTGATAAAAATGTTACATTAAATAAATCGTAAAGAAAAGAAAAAAAGAGAATAAAGATAAAGAGCATAAACTCTGCTGCAGCATTTGCATCGTTGTTTCGGGTGTGTCAGATGGTGATAGAATTTTTTTCGAGCGAGAGAAAGCATTCATTATATTTAATAACCATCATTTCACTTGATGGGTTTCATTGCTTTAATTCTGTTTGTTGGGTTTCCATTGAAACTTTGTTGGAAAACCCTGTGAAGAGTTTGAAATTCTGCTGAAATTCTGTGACATTCAAGTCCACGCCGCCTTATCTTGATGCTCAGTGAGGGCTGTGTGTGGCAAGGACAGAGGAAATCAGAGACTGAATCCAGACTCTGGACTGAGCACAAAGGTTTTGCTTGCAATTCTCTTTGCATGCAAATGAACCAATATCAATCGCGCACTTGAGTGCCAGAGGGTTGAGCCTTTTTTTTGTCTGCCCGCGTCTGTTCTGAAATTGTCACCTACTGCGCACGGCCTATGCATGGTTATTAATATTGAGTGTGATATTATTGTGTTTTTAGCTGCATGCTGATGAGCCATTTTGAGGAGCCCAAGCTGAGCGACGACGAAGAGCCGCCGACGGAGCAGGACAAGAGGAAGAAAATGGTCAGATTGCCACACACAAACACTCGGCATTAAACAGTCTGGAGTCACGCCAAGGTTAGCTAGGTTTAAAATGAGACAGCCAGAAAACCCACGAAAAATGAACATACGCTTACTGTGAATACAACATGGGTGCAAACACGTCCGTCCGAATCAATCACTAAACCACGCAGAAAACAGTTCATGATCAATTACCTGTGTGTGTGTGTGTGTGTGTGTGTTTAAAGAATGATGAGAAGTTGTCAATATTACTCCATAAATTACCTCTATACATACATTTATAAGACGGGTTTTTACACAAAATGTTTCTGTAAAATCTTTCAAAGGGATCTCAGAACCCGAGGGCAGAGGGACAAAGAAAAGACATGGAGGGAAAAATCTTCAGTTTCCAAAGAACAGTTATATTGAAGTTACATAAAAGAATTATAATTTTTCATTATCTATTTTCAGACACCAAATTATGTTTCTTATTCAGTATTCATAGCTGGGTTTTGGAAAGAAAAAAAAAACACCACTGAATCGTGTCTCAATTTAATGCACAATGCAGTAAAGAAAATCCCCCAAAAAATCCATTACTCTTTTTTTTTTTTTTTTTAAACACCTCACCTCTTGAAAATCCTTGACCAGAGCAGGACTGTGTGCTTTCTGGGTTGAGTACATCAAAGCAAGTTCATGTGTCTGACACAGAAACACTGACCTGTAACAGACATGACGTGTGGAATCTTTTTTATTATTATTATTATTATTAATAGGGCTCATTTAATTTCTGTTGTATGGAAGGTGGCTAATGACTGTGCTAAACATGATGTATAACATTGTGTAAATATGCGGTTTTAGTCATTTATTTAAAATTAGAGTTGACGTTTCGTCTAAAAAGTTTTTTTTTGTAACACCACCAGTGAAATTTTGGGGGAAACTGCCTCTGACATGAATAGTTGCATCATCAAATAACACCATCTCATGTCAAGTATAGTGTGTTCGCATCAACAGAGTGCCTCATTCAGGGCAGCATAATCAGGCTGATGGAAAATACCTTACTGTTGGGGCCCATTATCTCCTTTGGCTCCCACGTTTCTCATCACGATTCTAATTGCCATGTTTTTAAATCATCATCATCGTTATTGTGTTATTGTGAACTCTGAAGGCGTGTGGAGTTGACAGGTGGAGATGGTTAGAGCAGTGCTACTGTGATGCAACCCAAATCAACCGCTTGTACTGAGAACACCGTGGCCTTTTTACATTACCGTGACCGTGTTTGTTTGCCTTCACGACTCTTACATCCCTGTTGTTTAAGGTCCAGGGCTGCACCTACTGAATGCTGGGCTGGTTGGGATGCGTTCCACATTGTTCTCTGGGGTGCAAAGAAAATACTCTGTTGCTTTTTGGTAGCCCGTGTTTTTTGTTGTCTCCGTCTAAACAGGTGTCTCTAAATCGTCCTCCCTTCATGCTTTCATGCTTCTCGGCAACTGTGCCACCGAATGGAATCTTGCATATTTTAGCACATTTATCATAACTTAAGTGATGATCCAATTTATGTTTAAGCTATAAAGATTCTGATTCTAAATGCTGCAGATGGATGGGGCCCACTTTTTTTTTTTATCCACATTGCACAAAGACTGAAAAATAAATCACATTATGTGTGCAAAGTGTGAACACTCATTAGAATATGGTTAGTCATAATCCTACAGTTTCCTTTGAATAGTTTTGAAGTAAAAAAAAAAAAAAAAAAAACTCCTAACATAATTGGTAGATGAAAAGGTCTCTGAAAAGATATCCCATGAAAAAAAGATAAAATAAATTAAAAAAAAAAATTCTGCCATGAAATTGTTGCCTCGTGGCGATTATTACTCAAAATGAGCAAAAAAAAAAAAAAAAAAAAAAATCTGCTATTAAATTGTCCATTAATTTGCTGTTAATTCTGTCAGAATTTCAAACTGATTTGGTGTGTTTTTTTAATTCTAATAAACAGGTATGCTCTCCAGTTAGAGGAAAATAATGACTGCAGCTGATTATAAAGTTATATCATTAACCAGCAGCTGTCATTCTGAAAGTCCTCGCGCCGCTTGGATTAAGTGCAGATTAATCATCAAAATGTTTTTCCATTAATTCTTTTTTATGATTATTATTTGAATTTAATGAACTATCAAAAATCCTCCAAAAGCTCACCTAGAGGTGCATCTTTGTCGAAAATAAATTTGAGTGTGTCGTTGTCACTTCACTGTAAGCCACACAGGGCATTTGCAGCAGAGCCGTGTGATTCTCTCTTTATTATAGCTCCCAGGCTCAATGAGACAATTATTGTCAACATAATTTGGTTTTGCCGAATAACAGACCGCTCTGTTGCTGTGTTTTTTTCTTCTTTTTTTATGCAGCACAAGATACAAAGATTTGCCTTTGTGGCGCCAAAGGCGCATAAGCACTATTGAAACTAGTTTTCATCTCTACAGCCTCTCAGGTTTGTCTTTTCTTCCCTAGTGGGTCTCTGAGTGCTGTACGTTCTTTAGATAGGCAGGATTGCACTTTTCATGCAGTCTACTGCTTTTGCAGCTAACTGAAAGGTAATTGCATCAGGGAAACTTTGTCATTGTGAGTCCTCACGTGTTGTACATTACAAAACCAAATTTTAAAGCCTGTGTTTCGTTTGTGTTTTGAGGTTTGAGGCTCTTATTCTCGAGTTT
>NW_027466166.1:412500-497500 GCF_046127955.1 Nelusetta ayraudi
TTTCCTGTTGGGAAGGGATTGAATTTAAAGGAGAGATTGCACCATCTCGGGCAATTTTCGCAGTTGTATTATTGAACCGGCATTTTATGCTGTCACCAGTCCTGGTTCCTCACTCCCCAAGTAACATTCCTATGTTCCCGCAACTGTGCATTGTGAATGTATAGGACAGGGAAAAGAAAGGAAAATTCCCCCCCAGGCTGGTTGGGTTTGACGTCCAAACAACAAAGATTTCCGAAGAAGTGCTTTCTGCTGATGTATAGTCACTAACAGTAACTCAGAAGAAACACTGTGGTGTGTAACTGATGCAACCAGTTGGTGGGAAGTAAAGCATATCAACCTTTTTTGTGTAGATATTTTTGGTTAACTACCCACTGTTAATAAATGCCTATAAATCCACTAGTCTAGTGTTGTAAATATTGGCACTGGTTAGGTGAGCAGCAGCAGCAGCAGGAGGAGGACATTGACCCCTTTAAAGTCAGTGTAGTGTTTACAGAATGGCAGTAGTGCGCTGCTATGTTTGCATGGAATTCTCCAGAGGGTCAATCGATTGGATCCCCTCAGGTCCTGAGACTGTTGAGTCGGAGCCCTGCTCTGGCAGCTGTAAGCAGTGTCGTCCCTGTGTGAGAGCTGCAGGTGTTGTAGCTCACACTGTCATTCAATTAGCCTATTGATTAATTGAGCGGTGCATGTGAGAAAGACAAGTCCGTTTACTGGAGAGAAATTGAAATCCACGACGGAGCAACTCAGAACATCACGGACAGATGGAATGAATTTGTTGCTTAACGTTTTGTGTTTGAAGTGACTTTACACACAGCCAAACAAATTTGACACTTTATTTATGGAAAAACAAATGGGGAACAATTTAAGTCCCTGTGTGTAATTATTTTTTTTAAATCTGTAAAATAGTGATGCCTGTGACGACATGTGAGGCCTAATGCAGGTCTTCTGACTGAAACGTTGCGATTAAAACAAAAGGAAGAGAGTCGAGCGGTGTGCTGCAGCTTTTTTCGATTTTAATCTGTAAAATAGGAAATATTATATGCCAGTGCAAAAATTGTGCTTCGTCCCCTTGGCCAGTTCCATCATTCCACTCACAATCCCTGACTTGAACTCAAGTTCAAGCGTCCTCTCTACTCTCACCTGGCCAAAGGCAACTGGCTAACAGGCCCTCGGCTAACTTTGCCAGCTCGCTAATTAGCTGATGGAATATGTCTGCCCGCGGTGTTGCAGTGCGAACCTCACGCTGCTTTTAGTCTTTTCACTGAACAGGCTGTTCGTCAAACAGCCGATCAGCTTGTTTCTCTACAGTGAGCCCTGTGGCTCAGACTCACACACACACACACACACACACACACACTTCCGCGTTTGCACTCAAAGATGACACGCAATGAGAAATAAAGGGCTGCAAAGTGGAGGTTGTTCCGTCATTAGCGTCTCCGTTGTCTGCCTGACTTGGCTTCCTTTAAAGTCTGGCGCTACAAACGTGCTTCTCACAGGCTGAAGTGGCTCACTCTGGCGAGGGAACGGCCGTGAGATCAATGAAGCGATGAGGAGGCGGGAAATGAACTCTGGAATTGCAGCTTCCGGAGGCCAGACTGTTGGACAGCACACAGGGCCGCTGCTGTTTCTTCTCACATGTTGATTTCCAGTCCGGCTTTGTTGCAAGCGGCAGCTGCAGGGCAGGAGTCGTGCGAGCGATGGAGGCTCCTCTCATTCCTCATCTGCTCTCGCCTGCTGTGCGCATGTCCCACGTAATCTCCCGTTCATCAGTCGGCCGGCTTTCTCGCGTTTGCATTCTGCTGTGTTTTCTTTTTTTTTCTTCCAGCTACTAAGTCATCAGGCCAGTTCTCGCCTTCACTTCGCACCTCTTTACTCGGCCGAACAATCAATCACCCTCAGCCGTTGTTGCCTCGTGCTTCCTTTGCTTCTCTCTCTTTCAGCTCTCGTCATCAGCCTCCGTGCCCGGAAGGAATACGGTAGATTGCGCTTATTGCTCCTGTTGGTAGCTTCCACTCTTCAGATTGCTTCTTCTTTTTTATTATTTTTATAATTTCTTTTGTCAGAGCTGCACTTTTGTGTCCCGGCACAGCAGGCGCCTGCTCTGTAGCGCTCAGTTGTTGACAGTATATGAAGCATTCTGCCTCCAAGCTGTTTACTCGTAGCTGCTGCTACTTGGAGCAACCACCACTTCACACACTACCCTGCCTTGCTGCTCTGTATTATTTCTCTCATTACGTGAGAACCTCATGTTGGTGCTTGACACATACGAATGACTCTATCGCTCGCTGTGGTTTAATCGAGAATGTTAAAATATACATACGTGTTACCTTCAGACTACAGGCTCCACTGCGCTTCACACACGATAGTGTCTACTTGTCTTTACAAGAACTCAGCTTTGTAGACATGAGCTAGGACTGAGCAAAACCGAAATATTGCAATAAAAAACTGCTGATGGAAACACCTAAGCTTCAAAAAACCTCTCAAATATCGCCCCCAAAAATATTCACACACACTTGAGGTGGTTTTTCAAACGTATCGGTATAGAGGTATATCGCAAAAGTGTAACTGAGCCCCTTTTTGTTTTTGCATAAACGCGTCACCAGACGTGACGTACGTGGTCACGTGACCAGTGAAAATGGCACATTATGTTCGGATGGAGGAGAAGACTGAATATTTTTTTTTTTTTACAAGTAATCAAAGAAAAATACCACAACCAGTCTTGGCAGCAAACAAATGTAAACCAACAAAAGCAAACGTAATTCTCTCAGGACAAAATTGCAGAGAATTACAGCTTATGCGCTTCACACCATTTCAACGGTAACACCTGCAAATTACAAGTAGTTTGTCGAAATTTTAGAGCTATCGCTTTTATTTTGCGAAAAACTGTATTGGAAACACAGCTAGAGACACATGTATATGTATACATGTATACAGTGCATACAATAAACACATGCCACACTCTCGTTCCAGCAGTGGTTCCGGAGGTTTAGCCTTTCCATTAAGCTGCTCTCCAGCAGCCACTCTGAACTGGTCTAATTGGGACATAATGACTAAAACAAACAGAAAACCTCTGAATTTCCTCTGAAGAGGTTTCCGTCAGGTGACCGGCCACTGAGCGCGTCAAGTCGTCCGTTTCAGCATTGAGTTCCGAGACTGTACGAGCAACACAAGTTCCACAGAAGTGGCAGCGAGAGTGGCAGCGTGTGAAAGGTGTGAAGCCACAGAGGCACCGTGCGAGTTTTAGAGCACTGACCTGCTCTCACGCGCTTTTAGAAGGAGGATTAAAAAATTCACCACATAACGATAATTAACCTGTGGGGAAACTGTATTCAAAAGAGAAGGGCAGCGACCAGCTGGGAGTGCAGCGCAGAGACCCGCACTTCCTTTTCAAAGTCAGGGAGCGACTAAAGGTTTTAGAGAGTCGCACAAATATGAGTGACGAAGAAAATACCGCACGCATTTTTCAAACGCTTGTTCTGGGAACTTTTGCCCAGTTCCACCCTGATTATATGCAGCAAGAGCCGGCCTTCAATCTTTTTCATGGTGTTTATTCCCTTCAGCGGCCGACAGCAGCCAGACAGCCCAACTTTTCTTCCCCCTGTTGACTCCTGTCGTCGGGGTTTATTCTCCTCCTGCTGTCTTTAGTGTGAGATCAATGGCGGCAGTTGCGTACTTTCATTTTCTTTAGAGCATTTTTTTTATTTTTTTTTATTTTTGACAAACTCAGAAATGGGAACTCGGGGAGAGTGGGACTAAGTGTTGTTCTCAGCAACTTCCTGAGGTTTCACCTACAGAGGGAGTCAGATTTTTATCAGTGAGTAAAAAGCTAGCAGTTTTTAGAACACACAAAAAAAGAGGCTGACTGACAAAAGTCTATATTTTTCTTCTTACTGTTGAAAAGTTGAAACGCGCTGAGAAACGGGCTCACGTGGCCGCAAACGTCCTGGAGTAGGAGGAAGTCCCGAGCCGAGGATGCAGGACGCTGGGAATAGCAGCCAAGCGGTGACGCACGGCAGCGTGCGCTCGCCTCCAGCTATCATCACCGACACAATCAGACCTGGAGTTTTTGTACTTTAGCGGCAAAAAAATAAGAAAGATTCCTATTTACACGAGCCAAAAACCAGCCCCGGCTGTCTCAGCTCGGGTGAGCGAGTCTGCGAGTAGCGCCGCAATAAAAGCAGAATCCCTAAATCCAGATTAACTGCACCCCCACCATCCCTCCCCCACCCACAGGGAAGAATCAATAGAAAAGAAGCGTTTGCCCGCCTGAAATGTACCTGATGTATTTTTTCCGCCTCTTTTCCGGAGCGAACGGTTGTTTGAGCGACGGCGACAGGCCCCCGCCTGCCGTGAAGCTGACCTGACGACTCTCCCTGTCTCGCTGCAGCTGGCCCTGGAGGACCCGGTGCACAGCGTCTCCCTGCAGCAGTTTGTCTACGAGAAGCTGAAGGCCCAGCAGGCGCTGATGGGCGACCAGCGCTTCGCCGTCCTCATGGAGAGCGTGGACAGGGAGATCGTCCGCCAGCTGCAGGACTTCCTCCAGGGATTCTGATGCCTCGTCGTGGTGGTCGTGGTGGTCCTGGTGGTCCTGGTGGTCGGTTACGACCTTAAACGTGTTTTGCCCGTGATGCTACACTGCCCTTCCTCCACCACACACACACACACACCCTCCTCCTCAAGCGACAGCCCTCCCCGTTGTCTTTTTCTTTTTATCTTGCTAAACAAGCTCCGTGTCGGCTGAAACGTGGACTCCTCGTCCCCCTGACCCTTGACCCTTGACCCTTAACCCTTAACCCTTAACCCCTGACCCCGTACTCCAACCATACTATCTATGCCTTATCAATATTAAGACCTAGCCTTCCCCATCCTCCCCTTCCGGGTCTCTGTTTCTGTACGTCATGGTGGAATCAGCGTGGGTTATTTAAAAATGTCCCGTCACATTTTCCGCACCCCTCCCCCGCCCCCACATTCAACATTGTCAATACCAATAGAGCTTCCACTGAATTCCTCCACTTTCTTCTCTTACTGTGGTTTCGACGTGCAAGCGCAGAAAAAGGGAGCGGACGGTTGAAAAGTTACACGGGTTGAGTTGTGGTTACGACTGAGAGAAAAATATAATCCTTGTATCATCTGCAGGTGCCAGAGCAGTAGCCTCGGACTATTTTCTACTGAAAAAAAAAACAAACATAGAGATTGTAGCAGATCTATACGTGGACGAACCGTACTCAAAGGACCTAAAGAAGTGTTTACAGAATCTATTCTTAAAAGAGAATACATGTAATTTTTGTATGTATGTAATGTATGGATGCTATTCTGCTTGATACGTTTAGCTTTTCTTTTTTCCTTTTTTTTATAAGTTGGTTTTTATTTTGTGTATACCCCTGGTTTTAAAGGTGACGACTTTGTCAACGCAGAGATGACGATGAAGTATTGAAGGGAGACAAAAGTTTCTGTTTTTTTTTTTTTCTTTTTTTTTCTGCTTGGTTCCACCCAAGAGTTCCTGTTTCCCTGTAAAATGAGTGATTTTTAAATGGTTGATTTGTGAGAGTGCTGAACCACATTGATATGTATTTACATACTGCTGCTAATTGATGGTGTGTCGGAGCACTTTAATAACCAAAAAAACAAACAAACAAACATACAAACCTGTTGCACATGTTTTCATCTTTTCCTCACACGGTTGTACTTAATCACAGTGGAAGGCCTTGGAGCAGATCAGCAGGCGAGTGGCATCATCCAGAACTTTAGCTGTGTGTCGTCTCAGTGCTAACTCGTATAGAATACCTTTAGATTCTTATCGTTTAATAGAAAATTATGCTTTTAGTGATGCAACTAGATTTCTGACGCATTGCTTTTATCATAATCCCAAATGTGGAGCCTCCTGTCATTTTTCTCTGGCCTAGTAGTTTTAATTTACTGGTAAAATAAAGCATCTGTAAGTCAGGCGAGAGACAGACACCTTTTTCTTTGCTTTTTATTTTCATTCCCATTCTCAGAAGAATGTTATTTATTAGACTTTATCTGGAAACGGATACATTTTGGAAATGGCTTTCAAAAGTGTCCTTAGACTGGATTTCTTTTTTCTTTTTTCCCCCCTTTTTGGTGTCAACAGCTGCGAGTGGTTTCCTCCGTCTCTTGCGAGATCGATCAACCCTCCTGAAAGGGGCAGAAATCTCCACACTGGCTGCTTTTACACTGTGATCAGACGAGTCAACAGCCTTAAGCTTTCAGCCTTACTTACCGCCCAAACTCACAACACCTCCGTCAGTGTCATTTTCATTTCCCGGCTGGTTTAGCAGTGGACAGTTGCTCATATTTTTCAGTTAATACCGATAGAACGCAGCACTCAGTAGAGAAGTGTGATGATCATGATTTGGTTGTGTTTTGATGTTGAAATGATCCTTGTTGCTTTTTTCCAAGGCCTCCAATAAAAGTGCAGTGATCAGCCTGTATGTTCTCTTTGTTCTTCATTATTTATGTCTTGTCTTTCATTTCTTCTCTTCAGCCCAAACCAAGGCAAAGTGTAGCCTGTTTGATGAGTTCCTAACTTCAAAACTGCCTCGTGCAACTTCAGCTTTTCCTTTCGTTCGTTCGTTCATTCAGTTATTTAACTTGAGTGATGATGTCGCTTTGGTTTGGTATCACATCAACACCAGCTTTTTAGGGACAAGATTGGAATAAACCCTGGTCTGTGTTCGTGCATATTTACACAGACATGATCAAAACGTCTCGTGTCCTGCAGTTTGACACAAATAAAATGAATAGAGATTATTTATAAGCGCTTGACAGTGAAACAGTCTGAGGTGAAAGACTGTACAGCTCGTACGACTGAAGTAACTGGAAAAATAAACCCTCTGAGGGATAGCACAAAAATTGGATACCATGTTAGGGAGTTTTGCCTTTAAAGTGGGTGTAAAAGGCTCATTTATCTCAGGTTTTTACGGAGCCCTGACCGTTTTTCTTGCAATAACTCCCCCTGCTCTTTAGCCGTTCAGCAGTGCACCATAACAAAGCGCACCGTGCTTGACAAATATTTTATGGGCTCGGAGACCCGGTGCCCTACGTTCATCTTTATTTTTCTGTGTCATGTTTAATCTGCGTGTAAAAGGAATCTTGTCACAGTGGTGTCCTGCCTGTTGTCCTGGTTTGAGCTTTCTGTAAGGATCCAGCATGATGTCACTCCTGATGTCGGGTTGTTTGTGTGCTTGTCCTGAGCGAGCCCCAGCTGTCCCACAGTGAGATAAGCCTCGGCTCCTCGTGGAAGGGACGACAACAACAGGATGACGGTGGCATCATTTTCAATGAGCATTACTGAAAGAGCACGTCAGCTGATGCCACTTTCACAGTACTAGATATACAGTTTAAGTTTAACTATATTTAAAGTTTAAGCATACAAGTTTAAGTTTGGACACACTTTCCTATGCATTTTTTTTCGATCTTTGCAACTTTCTACACCGAAGTTCATAACTTCTCCACTTGTTTTGAGGAAGGGGAGATCTGCAACCTTCATCTCCATTTTCTTCCCTTAAACTCTAAACCATCTTCAAAACAACAGGCTGTGATAATTAAAGGAAGATGTACCTCCTCATATGTAGCGAATATGGCAACAGGTGAATTTGGCCAAAAGTTGAACTATCCCTTCCAGGAATCTCTTCCTCCGCGGCCTCCGCTATCTCCGTGCCTCTAATTGTGTCTGTGCTTCGGTAGCGGCGAGGCCCCGGTGGCAGTCAGGGTGAGTGCCTCCGCGCAGTGACTGTGATTAGTGGCGGCGGGCCGTGTCTGCCGGTGAAAGCTCGTAATTAAAACCCGGGGCTACAAGCCACGCACGATCGTTACGCAGCCACACGACAGGCTGTCAAGCGTATAGTTGCGTTCGGGTGCCGTGTGTATTTGGGCAATAATCGCCTGCGACGTCCCGCGTGTGCAGAGGTGTCACTGCGGGCAACAACTCATTTGTTTAAATCACTCGAGAGTATTATGGGATTGTAAAGAGTCCCGCCGACTGAGGCGTCGCGTCGTTGATGAATGGGCCTCGAAAGGTTGGAGCGACGGCAGGATGGAGAGAGACGACGCTCCATCAAACCCATCCAACGGTTGTGTAATGAAATTTCACAGGTCATGGAACGTGAAAATGACATTTCTTTATTTCTTTATTTACTTTGACGCTTAAAGTAAAGGGTGCCGATTTCACGACTTTTGCTATGTGACGGTTTACTTTTATGACAGATGCTAAACTTTTACTCTGCCTATTTTTAAAGGCGCAGTGGGGAGGGGAAAATTAGGAACGAAAGAAGAAAAATTGCAAACAGCGTTCACATTAATCTCTGTTTCACTTGATTTCAGAGCAGATCCATGCCCTGGATCAGTGGTAGCAGATTCAGAATATCTCATTGCAAGTGGAATATTATAAAAGTGTCATTTTAAATGCTTATTATAGACATTTAAATAGCATAGACGGAATCCTAGAAAATGTGCTACCTTTCCTGTCTCATGTCAATCGAATCTCCGTGATTAGCGTGTGAGAGTGTGTCGGACCTTCTCTTTAAACTCTACAAACTCTAATGGGCATCTCTCAGCTCTATTTTCTTCCCACTGGCAGTAAATTGAAAATATATAGCGCTATAATAAGTGCAAAATAAATCTGCGCTAAAAGTAATCACTGCTGCAGCCTTCTTTTTTTGATTTAGTCCCAGCCATAAATGTTGCTCCTTGTCTTGTAAAGAGGCCTTGAGGTGGAAATATCACATTTAGCCGCAAAACCCAACAGCACCAATAAATCTCTTTATCCATCGCCATCCTTCCAAAAATGATGTCGCGCAGCTTGTTCTCCGGACCGCCTCTCGGCGGTGTGCTGAGTGACCGAACTAGCAGTGGAGTGAAACCCCCGGGAGTGGAGTCGAGTCGAGGCAGCACCTCGTAGAACTTACACAGAGAAGTGGATTTACCTCTCATCTCAAGGTATTGCAGTATTTATTATGTTGCCGGCTGTGGGGAGAGCAGTCAATACTAATCAGACAGGTGGGCACTGGCTGTTCTTCTGGCAATAATGTGCAACAATTCTATCAGGACGCGTTGTTCGTCTGCCAGTGTCGACCCGGCCCGTGCGGTTAATCAGATTAATGCCATATTTCCCTCTTTATTGCAGCCTTGTCAGCTGCCTTAAATTGTGACTCATCTCTTTTTTTCCTCTTTTATTCCCAGCCAGGGTGCCTTCCTTTAATGTGTTTAAGACTGAATGCTCAGACCTCATCAGCCAGAGATGTCTGCACCAGTTTGACAGGAAGTGCTTCATGGCCACATTTTGCCCACATTAGTCTCATACACAACAATGTATCTACTCTGTTGCTCATGACGTTGGAATAATTTTATCTTCCGACACAAATGCTCTGTTAAGTCCTCTCTAATTGCGCCAGAAATCGCTTCTGACAAGGTGCAATGATGTTGCCTTGTTTTTTCGTCATGTTTCCCAATTGCCCAAGTGAAGTGAATTCAAGCACAACCGCTCTTTGCCACTGGAAGAGACAAGTTGGGGAGTTGGGGGCAATGAAAAGGTCCAGTGAGTAAGTATTATTGTTTTTTATTCACACAATCATCATGGTATTGTTGTTTGAAAAAAGAAAATCCATTTGTGTGTAGGTTTCCTTTCACTGGGACTGTCATGTTTCTACTGAAGCCCAGAAAGGACAAATGTTCTTCTTGTGCTTTGTGTTGAAGATACAATTCCAATCATTCAAACCAAACCATATAACTGAAATACATCTGAGTAAACAAACCAGTGGAGAAGAAACCTTCTACTGTACATTCTAAAAGGAAACTCTTACACAGAGGGCCTTGAAGACATTGTCGAAGCGTTTTTAAATAGTTCTGTTTTTTCAACATCACAGCTGCCGTTGCAACTGCTTCCAAAGGGACTCCTCTGCCTTTTGAGGGATGACGGTATGTTTTGCTTTTAATTAAACTTTCTGCCGCTCCCTTGCTCGTTAAAATGTGTTATAGTCGAGCGCTGTGCACTTTGGGACTGTATGTAAAGGAGTGGCTACACTATTGATCTCCTATAAAAGCAGAGATTCGTACGGGATTGCTTATTTCCATCGACTCCGAGCGCCTTTTCGACCTTTGTCGCGTCTGCACAGAAATCAATCAGCTGTGTCTTTGTTGCGCAACGTGGCACAGCCTCTCGCTCCTCAAATTGAGCGGCTTTTTCGCGTCTGTTGTTGGCGATCGGCGCGAGAGATCAGCGCCCCGAGTGAAGCGATCCCCCCTCGTTTTGATCATGATGTCAAAATCTTAACGTGTGTTGTGGAGCTCTCGCTGGACTGAGATTGGTTATTGACCAAGCTGTCAGTCTTCATCAGCCCAGGCGGATCTTCAGCTGCCGGAGATCTCGGCAGGAGTTTTCTGTCACTCGCGTCTGTAAAATGGCACGGCTGAGGAGCTCTGCTGCGATGGTTCGGCTCCGATTGTTTGGCTCAAACCAAAAAAAAAAAAAAAAGTTGAAAAAGTCTTGCATTGTAAAAAATACTGCTGATCTCCAGGTTCAGAATGGCTTCTTCAAGCTGCCACTGCCCTCGGCCGGGTATGAAAGTGCAGTTGAGCCAGCTGCTTACAGTTCAGGATTTCTTGCCTCCACTTTGTGAGGGCAAAGCTGAAGCAGGTGTTTGCCAGAAGATACACTTGTCCAAGTGCATTTCTTTAAGTGCATTCAAATTATGCGCTGGAGGTTATCAAAACATTTGCATCTCTTTCTAGCGGACGGCTAAAAGCAGTGGCGGGGCCACTTTAATGTAAAAGCTCACTTGTCGCTCGATGCTGCAGATTGCACTCGCTGATGCTGAAGTGAAATTAAGTGCCTGGTCGAGTCCCTTTTCTTCTTTTCTGCACCGAAGAGAGAGGCGGAATTTACCTTTTCAAAAGCTGCCGGCCTTATCACACGGTCCCTGACAGGATGGTGTAAAAATTCCGGATGAGATATAATCCTAATGTAAAAAAAAACAAAACAAAAAAGCAGCCTAATTCCTTGAACTGCCTGGAAAGGAATCAATGATAAGCGGTAGCCATAAAGGGAAGCAGATAAGGCCTGTATCTGAAAAGACTGCAGAAGCCCTCTTATCTGCGGTATTATAAAACTAAAACATGCTCTTATCGGTTATTCACCGTTTGATGGCACTCAGAGCAAGGTGAATGGGAGGAGGGGGGAGGCGGAGGGAAGCCCAAAGAGCCTCACTCATGACTGTGAGAGGCGTCTGCATGGGAACACAGTAAATGTAAAGTCAAGGCTGCGAGATTAATTAAGGAGAAATGATGCTTTAACGGGGGGAATCCAGCGAGCCAGAGCGCAGGAGAAGCTCAAGGGAGCCGCAACCCTGGATGTAAATACGAGAGAGTTGCTGCTTGTGATTATTTAGTCTTTGTGTTTTTTTTCCTCTGGCTGTCTGTTTGGTTGACTTCTGGATTCTGGACACTACAAACTAACAGCGCCGAGGCTCCAAACTGCAAAAAGAGCAACTGACCCCCCTCATCAGAGCCTGACTCCACTTGCTGGAAACTCTTGAAAAATGTTTGAAAATATGCTGAACACTAGAGAGGTTGAGAGAGAGAGAGGTTGAGAGAGAGAGAGAGAGAGAGAGAGAGAGAGAGAGAGAGAGAGAGAGTTGGCAGGTTCACGTCAAATTAATGCACATATTGTTTTTTTTCCACCATTTTCCCTGGATGTGCGACAGCAAATCTTGACATGCAATCAGTTGTGGTGACAGTCGGCAGCGAGCCAAAGAGGGTTCAAGCAGACTGACATCTTTAATCCACCAGAACAGGAGAAACAAAGGGATTTTTCATGCAATTAATCCCAAATAAATCCCGGCTTCAGCCTGGTCCCACTGCAAGAGGTTGATGTGGGGCAGCACCTCCGGCCCGCTCCTGCTGCTGCCCTGACTGTACCGCCGCTCACAGCCTGTCTGTGGGTTCAGGCCGCTGGACCTAGCCCATTGGTTCCCGCCTTTAGCCCCGGGTCACCTGACCTGGCCTCTGGCGGAGCCCCCGTGCTGCTATCAACTATGGCCTCGAACCGCAGACCCACTCTGAGTCACCGCGAGGTGGGGCTGCAGCCGAGGTGAGCTGAAGGGATTTTAGATGTGGAAACACTGCGACAGGGAAGGAGTGACCTGAAGAGCAGCCCCATCACCCTTTATTTCAACAATCCAGGCCAATCAATGAAAGAGTTTGAACGGTGTGCCGTCATGAACCTGTAGATGACAAGGTTCAAGGCTCTTTGTGAAATATGAAAATATGACTCAAAAATGTGACTCGTGCTTTGAGGTTCAGGCGTTTACTATTACTGCTCTTGGATTGTGCACGTGCCTTCTTTTTTTTTTTTTCGAAATTCAAAACAGTGAAGGGGGCGTCAGTAGCTGCGTTTCCATTACAGTTTTTCGCAAAATAAAAGCGATATTTCTAAAATTTCAACAAATTACTATTCTGATTTGCAGGTGTTTCCATTGAACAGTGTGAAGCGCGTAAGATGTAATTCTCGTCAAATCTCGTCCCGCCAGGTTCCCCAGAATTACGTTTGCTTTTGTTTGTTGAGATGGTTCTTATATTTTTCACTTTGATTACTCGTATAAAAAAAAAAAAATTCTGTCTCCTCCTCCGTCCAAACATAACGCACCATTTTCACTTGAAGTGAACTCGGTGTTAGCTACTGACACAAAAAGGGAGAAATCTGCTGCAAACGTTCTCGTGACACAGCAAATAGACCGTGTCGCCACACACACACAGCAGTTAGCAGCAGTAGCAGCAGGGTGACGTCACACACAGGCCGTATCATTTCCCTAGGAGCGTGCGTGTGTGCGTGTTTTATCTGCAGGACCTGGAAAGACACGCGGCCGTCAGAACACCTCGCGTCATCGCGATACCATCAAATCCCTGCAGTACAAAAAAAAAAAAGAAAAAGAAAATCCTCATAAAGCTGAATCAATAGAGGTTCGATAACATCTGTGCAAGGGCTGAACAATAGAGGGGTGGGTGGAGGTGTGTGTGTGTGTGTCGGGGGGGGTGGGTGGGCATTAGTATTATCAGCACGGCGGCACCGTGGAGGCACCGGGCTGGATGGAGCGGCCGGCAGAGGTGTCCCTGCTAATGTGTCCACACTGTGCAGGAAGCAGCTTGCGCGCCCAGAGATAATCTCCTCTCTAGTTCCACCGCAGCTGTTCCAGACCAGCAAAAAAAAGAAAAAGAATTAAAAAGAAAAAGAAATACTGAGCGTCTGTATCCAGCGCCAGCTTCAGAACAGCTTCAGAACTGCCGGGTTGCGTCGTCGTCGTCGTCGTCGTCGTCGTCGCTCCTCTCCCTTCCTCTTTCTCTCTCCCTCTACTTCATTATCCTGGTGTGCTCTCCTGGTAATTACCTGAGTGACATCCAGCAAAGCCTCAGATAAAAATGTCGCCGGTTCATTTCACGAGACCTTCAATTGGACGGATTCTAAATCCTCGGTGGGAGCCCTGCTGCACTCAACGTTGGGACCGCTGACTGTGCGGAGATGGACGGAGCCTCCCGCCCACTGAATAAATAAATGAGTGGCTGTCAATTAAAAAATGAACCCAAAATCATACTGTTAGAAACTGGGTTCATCTTTTTTTTTTTTTTTTTTTTGCTGGTGTGAATCATTGGACTCTCATGCTGCACTCAGGGTCCAATCATCGCTCACCCCAGGGAGCAGCAACACATCCAAATATGGAATTTGGAAGCTCAGTACGAGGACGGCCATGAGACCAACCAACCAACCGCTAGGCCTCAGAATGACTGCTTGCCGACCGGCGGGTGACGCTGCGATAATTCAGTCAGTCTTTACATACAGTGGTGGTGTTTGTGAGAGGAGAAGGAGGGAGAAAAACAAACAAACAAACAAACAAACAAAAAAGAAGAGATGGTGGCAGGTTCACTCAAGCACCTGCTGCTGGAGTGCATGAGACCCCCGAGCGACCAGAGTGAGTGTAGTGGTCTTCAGCTCCCACACACACACACACACACACACACACACACACACACACACACACACACACACCTCTTCCACTCGCATCCCTCCGTCCAAGCGTGGCTGCATTCTCTCCACTGGTGGCCATTTGTTACTGCTCCATAGAGCCATCATTGCTGGGCTTTACGGCTTGATGGCAGCAGCGCACTCAACTCTTTACACACACACAAACACACCCACACACACACACACACACACACAGACAGCAGCGGCGGCGCTAATGTGGCGGAACTTGTGCATTATCATCTCTGTCTAATCACCGCGTGTGGAGAGAGGACGAGTTGCAGTCACAGCCATGCGGCGGCTCAACCGACTGTTTTATGTCGGCGGCAGCACGTTAAGCCCAATTTTCGCCCAGATGAAAAACAATGGTGCTCTATAAAAGAGAGAGAGAGAGAGAGAGAGAGAGAGAGGGACGGCGGGGTGAGAAAAACCAACCCTCTTCTGGGCCAGACTCCCAGTGGGTTGGTGGGGCGGATCCGCTGCGGAGATCAACGGAGGCCCAGGAGGAGCAGTGGAGCTGCCACTTCCTGTGGCTTCTACTTCACATCAGCCGCCGCTCTCCCGCTGGATTTGATAGGCTGCTCAGCGGGGGGGCGCCCTCGCTCACGGGGACGTCTGCTCCACCGCCTCGCTCCGTCCTGGTTTAAACGCCGACCATCTCGCCCGCGCCTTTTCCAAGCCCCAGACGCCGATGCTTGTGATGTGACGCGGCGACTGCTGTCATAACACAGACATAAAGGTCGTGGGTTCAATCCCCCTGGGCGTTGGTCTGTGTGGGTTCTCTGTCATTCCTCTGACTTCCTGCCAAAATCCACTGTCATGCCATCAGTGGCGGGCCGTGCTTTTCAGTGATGTCCTACTACTCAGTTCACACAGCTCATAATACCATCAGTACCATCAGAACTCCAATAGGAAAGCAATTTTAAGACCTGAGTCAACAAAGTTTTGACAAGTCCAGCAAAAGTGCCCTATGTGAGCTGAAACACGTTTGTCCAATAAACTGCACGTGGAGACATTTCATATGAGACCTGAGTGGGCAATCTACCTGAGTTAAGTCTATCCGGCTCCCATCCAATCACAGCTCAGCGTATCAAGGGAGGGGAACTGTGATTCTCCTCCCTCCGTTAATACATGGCCAACCGAACCATCGTTGACGTGTACGTACACGACTATTGTGTTGAACATGCGGGGAATCTTCCCTCTGTCTCGACCCAACTCCACACCGGCCCAGTTTAAGTGGCCGTCTCTAATTCGCTGTGCACCGGCTGCTGCTTTCTAAGGCTTCTGAAAACACAAAGTTAACCTTTCAAACACCTCATTTTTGGGGAAATCTGTGGCAACCCCAGAGGTCCATCGGAATACCTTGGATCAAGGCGAAATGGGAGCACATACATACTCGGAGATAATAAATGGCAGAGTTCTAATGCTGTGCTGCACCTTTGATGGGGTTCATTTGGAGGCTGCAGCAACACCGAGGGACGTGTCAGAGTTCAGGATAAAAACTGCTTTCCGCTCTGTGCGGTGCGTGAGGTGGATTGATGTGAAGCTCCCACCTGATGGGAGGATCTTAAACAGTGCCTGACATTGTTACTCTGTATAGACTTCGTTGAGAGCACACAGCAGGGCGTTTGTTTCTCAGGTCCTATTTTTCCCTATGCTGCTGTGAAGTAATTGTAGCGGCGAGCTGTCACGCGGTTGGTCCAGACGCCTCCGACAGTTTATCTAAAAGAGTTGATGAACGGCCTCAGTGGGAGGCCGCGTGGCTCTCAGCTGGGCTGGGCTTCAGTCAGTCAGTCAGTCAGTCAGTCAGTCAGTCCAGGAGTTGATGTGCTTTGCTTGTTATCTCTGAGGTGCCGCTGCTGACGCCCACAATCTTGAAGCCGCTGCCGACTGTCTCCCCTGCTTTGATGGATATCGCGCTGCCAGCCTGCACTCTTTTTAGCACTTGCCCGAGTCGATAATGATTTCTTTGCTCTCTCCGGCGCCCAGGCTCCGGGTGTCACGCCGCGCCGTCATCTCGCGGACCCCCTCCTCCTCCCCGTCTGCGGCTGCGTCGTCGTTTGCCGCCACCCCCGAGACGATGTTGTTTCGTCCGGGTCGTCCGCTAATTTGCCGAGCGACTGGTGAAAGTCTTACAGAAATTTTTTTTTCCTCCTCCCAGGAAAGATTTTCGGCTCCTGCAGAGATTTTTAGCCTCCGTCTTCACGGCAGCGCCAGGGTGACATGTGACCTTTAATCCTGTTCAATTAGTCGCCGTAAGTCCTTTTGTCTGACGGCGCTCTCTGCCAATGACTTCATCGTCCCCACCTTCGCTGCGCTGACAGAACCAAAGACAAAAAAAGAAGCGAGAGAGAGCGAGAGAGAGTGGGTGTGCAGGGGATTGGGAAGCGCTCCCGCAAAGCGAGGGCAGGAGGCAGAGAGAGCTGCTGGCGGGGGGGAGTTCATTGACAGTCATCTGTGATTCTGCGGCGCGATGGGGGTGGGTGGGAGAAAGAGAGGAGGGGGGAAGAGATAAGAGGGAAGCTCAATCTTTGAAGCGAATACATTAAAAGCCGAGGCACTTTGATAAAAAAAAAAAAAAAAAAAGTTAGCGTGAGTCACGACGACGACGACGTGAGTCTCGGAAGGCGAGGCCTCGCCGTCGTCCCACCTGGCGGGTCGGATCGGCGGGGAGACCCAGGCCGACCTTCGCTGAGCTCGCTGGACAAACAGGGGTTTAAGAGTCTTTTTAAACAGTCAATGTCGTCGTCGTCGAGGAGGGGGAGGAGGAGGAGGGGTTCTTGACAAACACCCTTCAGTTGTCGTGATGGAGACACACGCGTCTGTTGCCGACACTCTGAAAGTCAATATTTCACTCAAGTGTTGGAATATGGCTGCAGGCTGAACATCTTCAAAGAGGCTCCGCGCCCGTGTGACTGTGGGCATCAGCGTCAGTGGAAAGGAAAATATGTGAAACCTGCACAAGACACACACACACACACACACACACACACACACACACACAAACATGCACGCACAGCACACCCAGACATGGACGGCTTCCGTTCACCTCGCTTTCTTTCCGCCTTGCGTCATGTTTGCTCAGGCGCACATAATCCCCGGCATCAGCATTCTTTTGCGATACTTACGTAAACACTCAGCCGAGAGGTGAACACGAGTTGCTCTTTGTTGGTCGGCGAGGGCTCACATCAGCTCGGAGGGAGGATTGAGGCAACAATCTCCAGCTAAGCCCTCTGAGGGGAGGCGAGTCGGGCCGCGGACGCACACGAGCGGCTCTCCTCTCCCGCCTGGTTTGCGCCTCCCTGGCCGTTTCTTTTCTCCCCTCGTTCCTTTACGTGCCTGATGAGGTCAACCGAACCTGTTCCCAGACTATAAATGTGCAGGGAAAGTGTGGGTAGACGGGGAGGAAGAGGATGTCTCAGCTCCATGGTGAAAATAACATGACTTAGTCATCCAGATTCTAAAGCCTGAGGTAGCCCCGCGTGACTGTGCGTGCGTGAGGTTACTCTAAACTTAGTGTCAAATTTCGTATTGATACCGAACCGAGTTTGTCCCGGAGTTGTGGGGGTGTTAACTGGAAGTCGGATTTTTCCGTCAACATGCTTCACAGGATTGGAGATATCAGTTAGTCAGGCTTGTATTCAGGGCACCTACATAGAAACACACACAGACACAAACTCCACACCGGGAACTTCTAACATGATTTCAAACCAGACAAATTCTCCTTGTCTGGTGGCAACAGACACGGAGCTCTGATTGGTCGTCTGCGTACAGCCCAGCTCCGCCCACTGAATGAAAATATCTTAGATTAGTCAGAGTGCAGAGTAATTAAGCTCTTTGGCTCTTGAATTGCAAAGATGATTTTTATCCCTGCAGACCTCGTGCTTGTAGTGTCTTCCATCGCCCTTCCATCGTTTGTGCTTGGAAAGGCTCGGGGCCAGTGCGAAAAATTAAAAGCGTGAAATGACCTCCACCAACCCCGACCATCCACTGCCACTTGGCTTGTTGCTGCTGTTTGCTCACTTGAAGGCTCATCAGAGACAGAGATGTGGATTCTGACGCGTTTCCTCTGAGAGGACTTGGCTGGATGCTTGGCTGGATGCTTGGCTGGATGCTTGGCTGGATGCTTGGCTGGATGCTTGGCTGGATGCTTGGCTGCCTAGAATCCGCTGGGTTCAAAGCCGCCCTGCTCTCTGACTCGTGGGCTACCGACGGATCATTCACACGTTAAAAAACAAAGTCCTGCCAAGGTTCCTTGAATCCTGCGTGGTTGCCTCGCAGCGCTGAATTGTACACAAGAGCCGTTTTTTTTTTTTTTGAACCGCTCATAACGAACGGTGAGAAAAAACCGCAACGACGCCGAGTGCACGCAAGCGGTTTGGGAGAGATTGATGCGCTCTTCTCGAGATTCACTTTACACAATATGATCCTCTGTTGAAAAAAAAAAAAGGGGGCTGTTCAAAAGAAGACAGCCCAGGAGAAAATACTCCTGCAATAACACAGCTCGTTTCTTGTTTCCTTGTGTGTCGTGACCAACGGCAAGTACACGTTAACAAATTTACTTGACAATGCAGAGCTCCTGATATGTCACTGCATTGCGCATATTTTGTTATAATAGACCAGTTTTTTTTTTTTAGGGGGATTCGATGGAAATGACATCGATGAGAGGAAGCACTCTTCGAAACAAAGCTCTAACACAGCAGTGCCGATGCATCAGTGTTGGGGAGTTACGTGTAATGCTGTTGTGTAATTTAATTGCAAAATAAAGATCATTGTAATTAGTTACATGACAATTGTAATTAGTTACTTTACCGGGAAAAAAAAAAGTGTAGTTAAATTACAGTTACTTGTGTTTTTCTCGTGCGCTGGCTTGCCCCGTGCACCGCCCTTTTCTGTCTCCCTTCACAAAAGTTTTATGATATTCTGATGCTTCTGATTGGCTCTCCTGTCACGTTCGGAATTGCAGCGCCCCCTACCACTTGCCTTCCAGTTGAAGTGTCTCTCCCTGGAGCGTAGTCTGAGAGATTTCTAAGTTGCAGCAACACTAATTTCGATTAAAAACGCGTTCCAGTGCTGGAGGTACAGAGAAAGAATATTTGCGCGGATGTCAGAAAAGGGCACAAATCAAATTTTCCAATGTAAAGAATGTTTGCCTGCCTTCAAGATGTTGTTGTCTCACATCCATCGTGAGCCCTGCTGGAAACTGGGCACTGTCAGAGCTAAAAGGCTGAGAAAATAAGTGATTAAAATGTCATCAAATATAATTAGTTACGTTACTTTGATAAAGTAATGGAAATAATTACACTACATTAACTGGTAATTGTCACCAGTTACATTTGCAGAGTTCATTTCCCACCACCGATTTAAACTTTGGTGCTGTGTCAACTCTGCCGCAGGTTTGTGTCGGAGAGGCTCAGTGCACTGAAATGCAACAAATGTTTGACCTTTACGTGGGACAGAGCAGCAAGACAGAAACATATTAGATCATAATTCAGCTGTTGTTACATCATGGCGCAGGGTGAGGAAAAGCACACAGTTCACTGTGTCTCAGCTCAGATGTAAAGTATTTGCATGTCGGTGTTGATCATCCCAACAAATGTAAACAGTATATGTGGTAACAACGTCTAATTTGCAGTAAAATCAAAGCAGGTTTTTAAAAGGTTTTAGTTTTTAAGTCATGATTTATTGCTTCCTGTTGGTTTTGTGTGCTATTACTTCTCTTGGTGGAGACTTGGCACCGGCTTATGATCTAACTACACGTTACATTGACTTGTTAATTTTTTTTTAAAAGCAATTTTTCAAAGTTTGCTTTAAACTGTTCAGTGTTTGATTTTAGAGATTGAGACTCATTTCCTGACATGTTCACTGTCATGGCTTTTGGATCCCTACTCATATAATTTTTTTTACCTTGAATTTATTGATACACACACAATTTTACTAAGGCACAATGTCATGTATATACGACGATGATATATGACGATGTTTAAAGTTATACTAACATAAAAGGCGTTCAGGCATAATTAAATAGATTTGAAGCCAAACAAAAATACATATAGTGGCTTCAATGCCCACAGTCACATCAGATAGTCAGGCATGGCATTCATCTATCTATCCCCGGTCTCGTCCACAAAGGAGGCAAAGTGCATATATTTGTATTAAACTCTTCAGATCGCTATCGTCTCTGGCTGAAATCTCAATATATTCTCCCGAGCTGCCCGTCCGCTGGGAGCGGCTCTGTCTCCGCCTTTATTAGAACGGCGCTCGGTGTCGCCGTGAGTGGCAAGCGATGCGCTCTGCATCACAATGGCCAGGTTCAAATGAGCGCGCTCCCACAAGTCCGCCCAGGCTGTGTTTACTCCCCCGTCTCCTCCCTGCGTCGCGAGCGGCCCGCCGACGTTTAATCATCATCATCTTCGTCGTCGTCATCTGAGAGATCGACGCTGATGGCCAAAGCTGCTCCCATTACCGCCGCTAACGTGGACGACGCAGGTCCGTCTGCCGTCCGCCAGCACCATCTGCACCCTCTGTGGGCTGCCAGGACGGTGCCGCCGCTGCTGCCGCCGTGGACGGAGGGCCTCTCTCAAGTTTCAAAAACAGCCGTTTATGCATCGTGACTTTTCTATTTTCCGCCTGGGGCTCGCAAGACTTGTTTATTTCTTGTCGTCACGACTCTGTAATGCATGGCGGTGCCGCTGTGATGTGTGATTTCGAGCCCATTTGTGATAAAAACACAAGGCGGTGCTGAGAAAATTAGATGGGAGTGAGTGAGTGTGTGTGTGTGTGTGTGTGTGTGTGTGAGAGAGAGCGAAAGAGAGCTTTAGCAGCTCTGTCTCTGCTCCTCTGTTTACGTTCGCATCTACTTCATAAGTGCGGTGTTTATCTGTCTCCGCTGAGAGGGCCGCCTGTTGCCTCTTGACTGCGCACGCTGGCCGAGGATCCTTCTGTCGGCTTGCTCGCGGAGGCGAATGTGACAGATTGGAGAGAAGGAAGGTGAAGGTGAGCGTTACGCGGCGGCTCGGACCGTGCAGTCCGAGTCATTAGGGAGCCTCGCTGCCAGCAGGACTGCTCGGTGAAGCTAGCCAGTGAGTGAGTGTTGCACTCCACGGTGATTCCAACCATCCAAGCAAACCCCATCCCAGTTGGAAGGCGGATTACGGCTGGAAATATGCCCAGACAACCCCGGGGCTGCTTCCACGACGGAGCGCGCCAGGAAAGCGGCAGACGCCTGCTCTTATCCCCAACTTGTTGTTTCAACTTGAGGATGTGAGTGCTCATGCTGTCTTGAAGTTGTATGATAAGTCGTTAAAAACTATGAGCTAACTCACTCGATGACTTACCCGCGCATTACATTACCTGATATCAACAGTTGACAGTGTTAGCATTAGCCAGAGGAGGATTGGACTGTTCCCGAACAGTCCCACGTGTTCTGCTGTGCCGGAATCTCACAGCTGATAAGATCCTGATTAATGCTGACTGACCTGATTGGCTACACCTCCTTATTTGTTGCTGACCTGGATCCCTTCATCCATGACTCCCTCATCCAGACGATGAATACGAGCTAGCTAAACCGTGGAAGCATTTCCTCAAACACCGTTTTACCAACTGACAATTTTTTTCATCGCTCTTTATTGACCACACTTTCAGTCTCTTTGACTCTCTGCCAACCCCCCCCCACCCACTTGTGGTTATTGGAATCTATCTACGCAGCCAACCAAGACCACTCTCACCTCGTGACTAGTCTGCCTCGTGGCTGCTTATCTAAACGCAATTTTTCCTCACCTCTGCCCCCATGTGCTGGCTTTAATGGGAATGAAGTCTCCCAGATCTGTAGAGTTAATGAATACGATCATAGAATTTGGTCCAGTTCTGCTTTACACCTTAAGTGCAATAGGAGAATGTTATTTTTTTTTTTTATATGAATTGTAGGATATACGAATACAATTGCCTTCAGTCTGTCCATACGGGGGCAGTAGAATCGGGGACCGGACTGGAGATGGAGGTTGCAGCTTGTGCCTTGTGGATAAAAGAGTTGGGTGACATTAGCCGCTGCAATTCCACTTCAGTGTGCTGTGAAACGCCATTACTGCTAAATGGCAGGGGGAAAGTGCATTACAGGAAATGTCCCATCACTAGCACACAGAGTAAATGCTTTCTGTAGGTCTCAGGCTTGCGCTTGCTTGTGTTTGCCAGGCTCCCAGACATTTTCGAATTGACGAAATGTTGTGTTGCGGTTGTGTTGTTATTCTATTACATTTCCCCCCTCAAACAAAATGCTATTGTGGAGAGAGAAGAGATTGTTTTTTGTTTGTGTGTTGTCCTTTTTTTTTTTTTTTTTTAAACTAAACAACAAAGATTGTAAATGTGTCTCTGGTGGCACTACTTTACAAGGTCTCCACATGTCAACTTTTTTATTATTATTTTTACTTTGAGCCGTGTAGTGATGGACATGCCAAAAAAAAAACAAACTTCAGAGATAAACACACGTTGACAGCGCTGATCGATCTCGCCTGCTCTCAGAAACCTGGAGCCATTTGTTATCCTTGATGCATGGCTCCTTTCTGACGCTCTGTTTATTCCTGACACGTGTGTGTGTAACTGATGCTTTCCAGCTGAAGGTGGAAGCTGATCCATCTGAGTCACACCCACACACACACACACACACACACACACACACGCATGCCGGCGCCTCATACCTAAGACTCTCTATCATCAGCAGCGTGTGTGCAGAAGTCAGTGTTGTCCGGCGTGTTGCATCCTGTTTACCACCGACTTCGGTAGCATTTCAGATATCGCTTTATCCTGTCTAATCTCTTTAAATACCGGGAGGCAAAATTCTGTCTCTGCGTCTCTCCAACAGTGCCTGCCAAGTTTGTTTGTCAATGGTTTCGACGTAAAATCTCTTCCTGCGGAGAGCTAAAGGACAGCCAACCAGCTGCTGTTATCATGTGCTGATGATGTCATTTGAAACCAACCCGCACGATCAACACGGTTGCGTTGATTATCTCCACCTTGTTCTAGAACAAGGTTGGGGACAAACCCGGCAAAGAACTGCACCTTGAACACAGGAGAGCACTTCACATTTCCATACTCTCGGTTTTATGAGGCTTCCCTGCCCCTGATTTCTGTTTAAAGCCGCCATTAGGGATTTAGTGAGGAGTCTTTGGCTCTGAGTGCACGCATTCCAGGAAGCTTTTCAAAGATTAGCAATAAAGGATGCATGGGTGCCATCCTAATCGGCGGGGTTTGGCCGTTTTTAATCTTCAGCGAGAATCAGAGGAACTCTTTGGCGTCACCTTTGCACCCAACACTGTATCTGCGAGTCTTTGAAGCAGATTAATAAGCTATCCAATGGTGTGAGCTGCGGTGATGAGCAGTCGTCGACTGTCGGCCAAAGGAAAGTGCCTAATAAATCTCTCCTCATTGGTATTCAGGAGTGGGAGGTTTTTCTCTGGCATTGTGGGAAAACCGTGGCCACGCCTGGCTTACATCGATCCCATCGGTTGTTTTCTTTCTTTCTCCCCCCCCCCGCCCGGGCCTTTTGCGCCACAAGATCCTCTTTGCCAGATAAATCTGATGCTGCTGTGTTGGTTATGTGTGTCTGCTGGGGGCAGATGGGTTTTGGATAAAGACCCCTGTGGAGCTCCGCAGCGAAGTGCGCATGAACTGATTTTTCTGTGTGGGTCAGTCAGAGAAACAGGGCCGTCACTCACTGCCTCCCCTCGGTTCCTCGATTGTCAGCTGAGTGGCACGCTGAGCTCTAAGTGCCAGGTGCACATCCAGATATGCTTGCCTGGGTGGCAATGTTGGAAATGCAGCGCGCTGTGAGGACCAGAACAAAGCAAGGGGTGTAATCTTTTCAAAGTTAGGCCATTTTAGCCGACGCTCACTTTTCCTGACGAGTTCATCTTTGGATTCGAGGAAAGAGGTTTAAGTTTAGAGTCAAGGAATCTTACCGTCACACCCTCACTAATGCAATGCCTTTGGTAGAGGTTAAAAAAAAAAAAGGAAAGCAAGAGGGAAGTCTGAGGTGCACAGTGGAGCAGCCACGAACAAAACTTTTTGGATTTCAGGTTTAATCATGGCTGTTGTCGCACAATTACATCTCGCAAGCTTGTAGCACAGAGGTCCTCAGAACCTCTTTGTGCGGGATGTTGAACCTGAGGTTTGGCCTTGCTGCAGCTAGAGTTGAGGCTTCACTAAAGAATGAAAAATGAAACTTGGGTTTGCCCTCAGATAAACCTGCATGCATGTATTACACTGCCAAGTCTGCGCTTTTGTGCGCCCGGGCTGCATGCGTTGTGCCACGATTGGAGAAGAACCCGGGGACGCCGGCAGACAGGCGGAGATGACGTGACGAGAATCGACTGTGACCAGCCTTGTTTGGTGCTCACTCAGGTTTGTCACCAGATGACAGACGATGACAGACGATGACAGACAATCTGCTGTCAGCAGCTGCTGGATGCCGCTGACATCACCAAGGTCATCTGGTCACCTTGTACACCCCAGCGTCCCTCCCATTCATCTGTTGTCCAAAAGAATACACGTTTTCCGTGCAAACCTTGAGGAAGAGGGTTTGTTTTTCCACTTCAGTGTTTTTTCGATTTTTTTCGAAGTCTTATGCAGAAACACACAAATGCAGAGTCAGTTTTTTTTTTATGTCACCAATTCCACAGTTGGATCTGCAGTTCAAGCTAGACACACACACAAAAAAAAAATCAATGCACTCAGGGGAGTAAGTCATGTTTTCTTGCTGTTAATCAATTCAGAATTTTAATTGGTTTAAGTCACAGTCATTGGTTCCGATTAATCATGATTAATCACAACTTTAAAGCAGTTTTATAAGAACTAAATGTGTCAAACACTGGTTAGATTAAACAGAAGATTTACTTCTGCCATCTTCAGAGAGCAAAAGTCTCAGGGAGTGTTTGACTCAACAATTGACAAAACAAAGTGCAGACACATTTGGCACAAAATTGGAAAACCTTGTTTTTGACAAAGTGACAAATGCCGCTTTTTTAATATGGGAATACGGGATTTTTTTTTTTTTTTTTTTGGTCATCATTCCTGTCTTTTTTCACCCAGGTATATTTTCTTAAACTGTAGCAACAGTGCCCGCTACTGGAGTGTGACCGTGTGATTAATTTGTATCCAAAAATGGAAACGTCTTCATTGTTTTACATTCATCACAATCACTTCGAGTTCTTATTTTCTTACAAATAGCTACATTTTAATTAACTTCATTTAAATAAAAAAATTAAAGCTCACCCTCATGCACACAAGCACAGACACTGCACTACCAGTCATGTGACCTCTGGCTTGGCTGTTTCTAAATGATGGACCTACTGCCACCGGCAAATCTAACACTAGCACACCATGGCACGGCCCCGCCTTCTGTTCCCGCCCAGATTTACAACCTCTCTCTCGAATGTAATTCAATATGATTACGACTGTTTATTCGTCTCGGACCCCGTGACCGTCCCCCGTTAATTAATCAGACACTTTTGTTGTCCGGCGCGCTCTGACAAAGTAGATTACACCAATGGCTTTCCATCATTCCGAACTTAATATCTTCCGTAAATCACGGATCGAGTGGAAGGGCTTGTAAAAGTGCACGAGCGGGCGCGCTGGCACAAACACACGCACACGCGCGAGGTAACACGACTGTGTTGAATTACTCTTCATCAAAGTTCAGTACTGAACAGAACGGGCATGTTCTTATAGACTCCTTGGGGCACTTCCTGGCTGTGTTTGAGATCACGTCATATGGAGTCAGTGTCTCTGAGTCTTGAGCCACTGGGTGTCTGGAAAACTCCAGCCGCTTACAAAGAGCACCAGCGCGAGCACCCTTCTGCGCCTGGACTGTGGAGTGTTTGCTGTTGCGTCACTGAGTGCCGTTCTTCAGCTTTATTGGACAGACTCTCTGGGACACAACGCCACCCACCCTCTCTGGCAGCTGGCGTGATGCACCCGCTCTGACCATCAGCTACGTCGCTGGGAGTCAGACTGCGGCGCAGTGATATTTTGTATAGTTTGCCCAACCACTGACGATTCAGCAGACTGCGGGGTGGAATCGGGGGGAACGAGCGCCACTCCCGGGCTTCTGACTCCAACCACAGCCACTCTTCACCATTTGCATCCCTCGTCTTTGATTTGCAAATCACTCTTTGACTCAGGGACTTTCTGGGGTGACTGCAGTCGGCTGCCGTTGGTTTCTCTACCTCCGGCAACTGTGCAAATGAGCACATTCCTAATTGCGCAGCATAAAATGCGATTGTGTGCTCAAAGTGCTGAATCTGGAGCTTCCCCTTTTTGCAGTATTGACTATTCATTTACAATCTGCTTTGAAAGTTAGGGGCACGATCTGAAACTCTCAACCCCCGGTTAGATAACTCCTCCTTATGGAAAGATGCCATCAAAGCGCCGGGTTGCAGTCACTCTTCACATTTTGCAAAATTACAGCCCACTGACAAAAAGCGCAGGCTGACAGCAGCAGAAGCGGCACCTCTATCTGTGTCAGATGTATGCCATCTTCTGTATCCCGAAATTAAAAAAAAAAAAAAAGAAGACAGATGACTAAACTTCAAATTAGAAGTGTTGGACAAGAAAAAGTAGCATTTTGCAAATGACATCAGTTCAATGCTCCAAAACGGAAAATATTTATTTTCTTCTGTTCAGGAAGCTTCTTTCATTTGTTCCGTTTCGGTTTGAATCCCTTGATCAAGTGGAGTGGCGTCAGTCCACCCTGAAAATAAATTGGAGTGGCTGGAGTGGAGAGCAGAGGAGAGGAGAGTGGGGGCTCCACAGTCACACACAGACTTTTCATAAAAAAAAAAAGCTCCCGGTGCAAACAGCACAGCACAGAACAAAGAACAGAGCCCGCTGTTTGAAGTCTGGCACTCCAACCCTCACACACGCACGCACACGCACACGCACCCTAAAGACGCACTGCTGCAGGAGATCTTAACAAAGCAACAGGCAGCCGGAGTTTTGTTGTTCGTCTTTGACTGAAGTTGCGTGTTTTGTGCATAACCCCGTTCTGTGCTGCATAATTCAGATCAAAACTGGATGCTGGAGAAGGAGGGGCGGGTTTGGCAACAATGACATACGGGTTGGTTGGCAAGGATTTATCATTGCAGACCACTGGCATGACTGAGCTTTAGATTGCTACAGTCCCAGAGAGGGAACTACACCAAGAGCTCTGCTAAGAGCCTCCACTGTTGGCTGAGAACCAAGGTCAGAGTTTTGGATGCAGGGCGTATTGATAAAATACATGTTTGGGTGGATTTGTAGCTAAAGGTCTGCTGCTAAAGGTATGTTTTATTGTAAAGATTATTTTATCACCAGAAGCCTACAGTCTGTCCCGTTCAGTCTTTGATCTCAGCTCGGAAAAGGAGGTGAACGCATGATGGAGAAACTTCATTCAAGTATTGCACAACATAAAAAAGTGAATTCACAGCTTCGACATCTCTCGAGAAAAGACCGAATCAGACCGTCTTTCCGCGCATCAAGCCCTGCCGATTAGCGCCTTCCAAACGTTCTGAATGAAGATGCTAACACTTTCACTGCATCGACTTTCAGGCTTTGTAAAGTACAGCATGATGATGCTAAATGCACCTTCAAACCTCCCTCCCAGTCATGTTCACACGCTGGCAGAAACACCCAATATTACCCATCAGCTGCACACAAGTTCAATCAGCTTCCCGATTTATGTGCACATGCACCCCCCCCCCCCCCCCCCCCGCTGTGTTGGTGTAAAGACACCGTATGTAGAATATATTATAGCTCTGCATCTGCACAGCTGCTCAGTCCCACTGTTGCCTGATTTTCATAATACTTTGGAATCTTGGGATGATTGTTCATGCAGAATAAATAATGTAACAGATAGTATGAACTTCAAGTTAGGGGTTGCAGAAATGACTGGATGCTAATCCACCCCAGCAGCAGCAGCAGCAGCAGCAGCAGCAGCAGATCATTGAATATGAGATCTAGATATGCAAACTGCTTACTGTGGAGTAGCGGAAGGCTGAGATGACTGGTTGAGACTAGTTTCAATAGATTACAGGGCTCTATTTTTCAAAAGCCTGCTGCAATTAGGTGGCTGTTTAGTCATTTCAGACCAAATCAGCCTCATATTTTTGTAGAATATAAAGCGGATAAATGAGCTGCACAGCTTCAACGTCAGCTCTTTCATGAGATCTCTCTTTTTTCCTTTTGTTTTTTGTAAATAATTTTAACGGCGGTTATGTTATGCCTGTGTTATGACCTGTGTTTTGCATTTCCAGTACAGACACCGGTTGTGCAATTAACACAATCAAAGCATGAAAAGATGTAATTTACTGCATTTTTAAAAATACCAAATAGGATCATTGACCAAACCAAGGAAATATCAGAAATTTAAAAAAGAAAATAATTTCAAGTGGCCCCGAAACACATCTGTTAGAAACTGTTAGCGAGTTGTAAAGTCTTTAAAATTTCATTTCAGAGTAAATAATAGATCAAAGCATCCAGTCCCATTGCTCCCACATATTCATTATGAGAATGCAAAGCAGGGTTTGTGATGCCGTGTTTCAGGAGGAAGGATGATGTATCTCCTTGTGTCTGCCGAGACGTGTGCTGTAAATATGGATGAAGAGAGGTCATTATAAAAAGTGCACAAACAGCGTTTGTTTGCATCTTGCTATTGATTGTCTCGTAAGATGACTCATAGCCAGTCACATCTGATTTGTTGTGCGGCAGAACAATGTGGTGGCTCGTGCCCATAAATAAGTGCGCTGTGTATAAAGTGAGGCGGCACAATGATCCAGTGTAGCCGGCAGATATGTGCTTAACATCGCAGGTCAATGTTGTATGAGCGATGTCATTTTTAAAAAAAAAAAATATTTGTGTATAATGAATGAATCAATTCTGCAACCTGAGCACCAAAGCAGTCGCGGGTTGGCAGTCAAGAGAACTTGAAGTGGTTAAACAGTGTGTGAGTAACTCTGGTTGTCTAGTGGTAGGGTGTCCGCCCTGAGACTGGTAGTTTGTGGGTTCGATCCCCGGCCGAGTCATACCAAAGACTGTAAAAATGGTACCCATTGCCTCCCTGCTTGGCACTGAGTATTCAGGGTCGGAATTGGGGGGGTGAGATCACCCAATGATTCGCGGGCGCAGCACTGCAGCTGCCCACCGCTCCCTCAGGGGATGGGTCAAATGCGGAGGACAAATTTCGCAGCCTTCGGGATGTGACTATCACTGGGACTTTAATCTTTGGTTGACTACAGCAGCGCATGCTAACACGGCTAGCGCTAAACCAATATTGTTTCACCGTCACTCATCAGACTACTCACCCTGCAAATGATTGACAGTCCCTCTGTGTCGACTCAGGGGGCCGTTTCCACGGAGATGGATTTTTTTTTGAAAACGCTCACGAAAAAAAAAATGCGTTTACATGAACAAGTCTTCAAAAATGTTCCCATTTAAACTCTGTAAATGACTGAAAACGATGTAGTACCTATGCCCGGCCTGGTGTGGCGCTGCAAGTTTACTCCCTGAAGGCAGAAGAACCGTGTGTCATTGTTCACTCTTGTTTGTGGTTTGTTTTAGTGGAGGTTAATGGGAAGACTGCAGGCTGGTCATTAGTAGCTGTAACAAGTCTGTTGCCCGATGTGTTTGTTGTTGTTATGTGTGGTCGTCTGCACCTCACGGCGGCTCAGGTTGCAGGGCGGTTGAGGGGTTTAAAGCTGTGACGTCAGCGTTTCCAAACTTAAAAAGTAAAGAAAAGAAAAAAGTGTGATTTCAGTGAAAACGCCGGCTTCATGTGAACGCAAGGCCGAACCCACTAAATATTTCTGCGTTTTCAGAGAAACCCGTCTTCAGACTTTGTTCACATTGAGGATGTGGAGCTGGTCAGCGGCTGCCTGCTGTGTAGTCATGCGCTCCTTTAGCTGCTTTCGCGGCCTCGCTGAATGTGTTAAGAACCACTCAATAAATAAATCACTCGATAAAACTTGCCCGAGTCCTGACAGTCTCTCCCCATCAACTTTGAAATGACGTCTTTGGCCCTTTACATAATTGCTGCATGCAGAATGAAATTGGTTGTGACAGCTTTTATTTGACGTTACCGTTTCAGACACTCTGACTGTTGTGTTTGTGTTGTCGCCTCAGTGAGCACGTTTTGTGGCTGAGCCTTAAATGAAATGCATTGGCTGCACCAACGGAGTCACACAGTCATTGTTTACGTTACCAGCTGTAATGTTTTGTATCCGTCCATGTAAATATCCATCCTTTTCTCTCTCTCTTTCTCTTTCTCTTGCTTCCATAACAAATGCACCTGTTGACAGCGGTGCAGTGGGCCGAGGGGATCTTGGAGGCACTAGTGTACCGGTTTTGTCCAACGGGGGGGCGCTACAATGATCAAAAACTAGGAAATAATAGTAACTTTGTGGCATTTTACATTTGTAAACCCTCTCTCCTAACATTAGATTAATAACTGCAAAGGCTGAATAGCAGACTGAGCCATGGAGATAAAATCAAAGCCAGCGTCTTCCTCCACTGCTCTGCCACAGCTGCAATCTTTTCTGCCTTCGCTCTTGTTTTTTTCGCCCAGCTTTTCTCATTTGCCCGCCTGTGACCTCCTTTGACCCCATCCGTCCCTTCTCCTCCGTGTCCAGAACCATCACTTCTCCACTTCTTCTCCCATCCCTCCCCCACTCGTTGCCCCCCTCCACCCCCCACTCCCCGCCTTACCCCCCCATTCCTCCCAATCTGCCCTCAAGTGTGAAATGAGAGCGCAAAGAGTTGACTTTGGGAGCGGAGGGGATGAGACGAGCGGCCTGTCACAGGAGAATGATCTTAACAGTCCTGTCGCAAGCCCCGTCCACACCAGCCAGCCCCTCACACACACACGCGCACACACACACACACACACACACACACACACGTTGGGACACGCTCAACTTTGGTCCACTGGTTGGAAAATTCTGCAGCGATGGAGGCGTCTTGGATTTGTTGCTTATTGATCTCAATCAAATCAACCATCCAGGAGGCTGCAAGAGTCACTGGTACAGTAGAGCACACATCGGACTGGCGATCCCTGATAATGAGTGCAGTGAGAGACGCATGGGCGTCTGCACACACACACACGCCCGCACAGCTACACACCTTTTCCACAAAATCCTCTCACACATTTTCAAATTGGTTTACGGCCCAAACTAAAACTCCAATACGCCCCCACAGAACAATAAGCTGAAGAGGTAATTGGATTCAGAGGACAAACATTTTCCCCCCAGAGATCTCCACCCTATGTCTGAATCTAAGAAAAGTCTTATGAATATTGATGGGTGGGGAAAAATATTGGGCTATGGCATGTAGAATGACAAGATGAGATTAAGGAGTGTTGTCAAAACTAAATCAATGAAAAGGTCAAATGTGAACAAACCAGACTTTCCCCTGAAGCTGCTGCGCATACAAGCTGCTCGAGACTTCTGCCATTGGGTCTGAGGACCAATTGATAAATCACACACAAGTAGTTGGCAATATTTGGCACTCTCGCTGCTAGGCTGCTCAATAGTATGTGGATGTCTGTCCCGGAATCACACCGACACACTAAAGGTGACTTATCACGGCAGACAGATGCATTCCTCAGCCCTGACAGATACATAGCGCTGGTGTCAGGAGGCTAATTTGCTTTTGGAGGGAGGAAGTTAAAAAAGGAAACAAGACAGAGAGACTGAGGCCCAAGAGGGGGAACGGAGGCCAGCGATAAAATTCTGCATGCAATTTCCCTCCTATCTCTTTCATTCCCCCCATATTAAACCCACTTTAGACGTCCGTTCTTTCTTCTTACACTCAAGTGGAGCAGCTTCGCCTGATAAACCGTTTGCTTACAGCCTTCAGCTAAAATATCTTTTTTTTTCTTTTTTTTTTTTCTTTCCTCCTGCTGCCAGGTGTTTGGAAGGCGGTCTCAGAAGACCGGACAGAGACCTGGCCGGGGGTTCCTGTCACTAACCAGGCAGAGGTTTAATCAGCGACCTTTCTTCCATCACAGGGGGGCGGCGGTGTCCGCAATTGTGTTTGAGCCCACACTTTCTGAAAAGTGAAGCAGGTGAACGAGCTGGAGGATGGCATTTTTGAACGCATTGGTGCAGTGGGTTTTACGCGTTACTCTCGAAAGCCTTTCTAAATAAGAAAGTTTTCATGGCAGTTTTATAAGAGTCCAGATTCTGTTGATCCCTCAGCTGTGAGGGGAGACTATTCCACAGGTTGAACAGCCAAAGCGGCTGGTGGAAACACCCACACTGACTGTAACGACCGAGTCGCTAATGCGCGTGACAGAGTTTCAAAGATGTGGCCTCTTCGGCAGGGAGGTGAGCTCTTGATTTGATGAGTGGGTGCATCATTCGAGGAGGCTTCCATGAGCTGAGAAGCCCAGTGATCCGTAGCCCTCCTCTCCTACCGCGGAGTTAACTAGTGACCCAAGACAAAACAAACGCGCATTTGAAATGTATTCGAAAACAAGTTGCTGCATAGGGACAGAGGGTGACACAAACTGTTTTTACTGGAAATAAAACTTAACTCTGCCCTGGGTTTTTGTTTCATCCATTTTTCTGGTTGGAAAATATATTGCATCACCATTTATTTTGGATGCAACGTCTGTCTCGGACAACATAAGCGGCACCTTTGGCACCTGGGGTTGCATGGCCAACCCTTGCTGAACAGGTAGCTGGACACTCCTAATCTGACACAAATTAAACCAGGAAGTGTAAGCATGAAATATTTTCCCAAGAACACAAAGCAATTACCGTGGCCGACGCCGGTCTCTGCCAGGATTTCCCGCGGGCCACCTCGAACTTTTGATGAAGGTTTTTTTTCGAGAGTCGTTCTAAATAAGTAAGTCTGTGCAGACTCTCGCAGACGGGCACATCAGCCCCTTGGCAATAAACAGGGGACGATTCATCTCAGCATACCTGCTGATTTCATGGTCCGGGCAACACTGTCACTGCAAAAGAATACTGCTGCAAGGCTGCCAGATCACTAACATTGAGTGAAAACTCCTGTTTTTTTACTGACATCAAACAAGCACGAGGAAACAGTGTAGTTCTCATTGTGTATTTAATGATGGTACTTTTAAACTTTTTGTATGTATTTCGCTCTTTTTCAATTCACCTCTGCAGTGAGTTGGATGAGATTTTTTTTTTTGTCGATGTTTTGTTGTTGGAAGCAACGTAGCACCATGAATGGCAACTGGCCAGCTTTTCTGCCGGACATGCATGTTTGGTCTGTCATATCCGATTTGTCTGTCAGATCCTCAAACCATACCTGCTTATTTTCACTTAAATTGCTTTTCTTCCTTGTCTGGTTTATTTCAGTACATCTGTAATGACTGTGATAAACCACTGATAGCAAAGAAGAAGTGGATGGCAGATTGAGGGCTAAACGCAGCCGTGTGCACTCTGTGAGACATCAGTTAAAAATAAAACACACATTTTTAGACCAAAGGATCTATTTTTGATTGAACTCCGACGGACCCAGAAACCGTCTGAGGCGCTGGATTAAAGAAATACTTCACATCTCTTTCACTTCCTCCCAGGCTGTCCAAGCCCACTTTCTTCCCCTCGCTCACTTCTGATTTTTGCAGGACTTTGATAATTCTGAATAATCAGATTAAGCCTGGACTTTGAGGCCTTGAAATAAGGCTCCGCTAATCATTTTAACAGGGCTGTGAAGTGGAGCGACTCGATGGTAAAAATCTGTTTGTATTGCAGAACACAGGGACGCCTGATCTGAGGAAGACAGATTGACATTTACGCCGTGAATTGTGGTCGTGAAATATCGCATTCCTCCTGAGGACAAGGAAAATCTGATTTTCACATGTGAACAGAGATATTCCCCCATGTAGAAATTATCCTTCACATCTTCAGCCACCAAACACCAGCAGATTGAATAAATTCACTCCTAATCAGTTTATTTTCTTTTCAATCTAATGAACTGTTTCTGCTCGTCGCAGAATCTGAGCTTTTCCCAGGTCAGTACGTCCTGAGGGTTTCCAGCATGAATTTTAACACTAATCAGGTGACCATCGCATAGTGGCTAATAGCTCATAGATTTCTTAGCTACGTGAAGAACATGTCTAAGATAAGGTGAGACTAATTTGAAGTCAATATCTTTGTGTGGATTTTGTCTGAAGAGTCAATAAACATTTACATTTTGTAATTTTTTTTTTTATGAGGATTTTTTGATGATTCAGTCTTTCCAGGGTGAAAGATGAGCCGGAAATGTCCCTCAAATCACAGCTGAGTGGCTTTACTGTATGGTCCAAACTATTCTGATATGTTTGCGGGCTGAAAATATTTTCTAAGGGGGATAAGACCAAATGGGTTTACAGTGACTCCACAGGCAGAGATGAATCTCAAGATGAATCTCCGACGTATCTTCCATTCTTCTGCGCCAGAGCTGCTGAGGAAGAGAAAAGCGGATAGAACGTGACAGGCACCGGGAGCTAAGAATATAGAAGTAATCCAAGATTGCAGATGAGAGAAAAATGAGAAGATGGCAAAGTGGCTGGAGAGATGGCAGATTTGTTTAAGTAGCACTTCCCATGGGAGGATGGTGAGGGAGACACAGGTGGAGAGATGACGTGATTATGTGTGGATAGCTGAGATGTGGAGTGGTGCTCCTTGACAATGATGTGATGAGGGAGGGAGCCACATCTCCTGTTCGGCACAGTCTGTGCTGGTGCCTTTGTGTAAAACTGTAGGATTCCAATTATAAAACATTTTTCCTTTCAAATAGGGGCAAAACAGCAATCTTGTTGTTTTTTTTCTGCTAGATTTGTTTTGAATCTTCTTCCATCCACCTCATGAATCTAAGTTTGACCATCAGGGTGATTTTTGGCCCCCGGTATCATTCATTTGTACGACCTAATCAATGTTTCTCTCATAAATTGAGTTTGGATGTGTGTGTGGTGGCTGCAGTGTGACCTCACTAACACTGAAACCCCTCCGCGGCCTTTTCAGAGGCTGAAGTGGCGGAGCTGCTGCCTGTTTAAAGGAGGAGTGCCCTCGTGTGATTTGGGAAGTCTCTTGTCTGACTCATGAGCCTGAGCCGGTGCAGAGGGCTGCGCTGTTTATTAAGCTCCGTCTAAAAGTCTTCGATCTTCAGAGAGATTTTGAGATTTGCGGGGCGCCCGCCTCGAGCGGCAGGCAGCACAGAGATTGATGTCCCAGGTGAGGAGGGATATTAGCGGCGGTGCTTGGACTCTGAAAGTCACCCACAAGATAAAAACATAATGGAGGTGTTTCAATTCACAGGCAAAGCAACCTTTCGCCAACAAAGACAGTTGGGCTGAACGTGAGTCAGCGAATGCAGGACTTAGTCATGTATCGTAAACTTTTGATTGTGTCGACGAGTCACGTAAGCAGACAGGGAACAGATTAGTCTGGAAACCTCCGCCACTGAAAAAAGGCTAGAAATGTAAAAAAACGTCATCGTATGAGAACGCAGTGGGAGTCAGCCGACACTGACCTGAGCCTGACTCTCTGCGATTGTTGTGGTTGTACGACCCCTCAATGACAAACACGTTTCCCATCTTGCCCACTCGTCCTCTCTTGATAAACGTGCTGAAAGGAAAACTCTCCTTGCTGATTTCTGTTTTGCAACTCAGAATAAACTGGAAGACAAATGCAGGTCCAGAGCGAAGAATATTTGTGAAACTGTGAGGGACTTCATAATGTGAAACTTTGACTAAAGTTCTAAACAGAACTGAGAACTCAAGTTTTGTTCCTCCAGAGCTTCCCTGCTCTACTCCATTATAGAGCTATATAGATATAATATTTATTTGACATATATATAGTACGAGTGCAGCGCCAGGCCTGAAAGCAAGAGGATGATCTGGCGGAGGAGGATCTGGGGAGCGACTGTGAATACTACTCAGCTGCACAGGGGTGTGCGATGAAGAACGACGCTCTCTCAGGGTCTCTGATTGCTGCCGTGGGGGTTTATTAAAAGAAGGCAGAGGATTCTTGTAAGACAGGGATTACTTCTGCTGCCAGGTGCTGAATAGACCTCCTCATGGACGCTCTGTGGTAATCTGCAGGTGTTCTCTTCCGCGGAATGAATGGGTTCGCAATCCTGAGAGTCTCTCTCTTCGCAGAAATAAATGCCCGGTGGAGAACAGCACCCGGCGCTGGAGGACTTTTATTTTCAAGATGTTCACCCTGTACTTAAGAATATTTGTCAAATGAAGCATACAAAGCTGGCGAGCTTACTCAGGAGAGAGTAACTAAGGCCACCGAGAATACTTTCAAATGTGCCTTCAACCAAAGTACCACTTAGTCCCAAGATGTGTTTATTGAATCTACGGGTTTGCTACTTCTTCCAAATATGTTTGGAAGGAAAAGAGGAGTAACCAAACACTTGCGCACCTTCTGGATCACACACGGCCGGGGGTGAGGGTGTGTCGGGGAGCAGCAGGTGACAGAGGCGGCTGGTCCCGAGCTGATGGTTTGTTGTTTGGTTGTGCGAGCGCACAAGATCGCACACAAGTGCGTCGCAAGAGCAGGAACAAGCGGCGGATTAAACATCAAAGAGCCGCGGGATTAGCGCGCCAGCGTCGGTCCACTCGCGGGCGCAATCTGTGCCAGATGTAGTCGTTCGCGGCAACGTGTAAAACCGCCGTCTGTTCTGGAGGATGAAGGAGATGGTGCGCATGAAAGATTTATCTTTTTAAGAAGGCGGGGGAGGGGAGGGAGAGGCGCTGGTGCTTTGTGGCTGGGTAGCAGTAACTGAACAGAACAGGCGTGTGTGTGTGTGTGTGTGTGGGGGGGGAGGAGGAGGATTTGAAGATGTTGCTCCTCCAGTTGCACTTGCACTTGCGTCATCATAGTCCTCTGATAACTGTGAACGTCTCGATATCTCATGAACCGAGCATTTTGATTGGATAAGAGGCACTGCACAGTGGAACAGTAGTGGGATTTGTGTCACTTGATCTCGTGGGTCTTTCACGTGTTTACATGAAATCCTTCACGTACGTTTGCCATTATCACGGCGGGCGATTTCACATGATACTCATGATATCCTGTAGCTTTGAGCGCTAGATAGCTAGCTGGTTCTCGCACACAATGTACAGTAGTTGCCGTAGTTGAGTCAATCAGAAGATCACACGACTGGACAATCGGGCTGATTTGATGACCACCTTCCAAGAACTGTGGGGGCGGTCCCGACCCAAGACTTTGCTGTTGTGATATTAACGCTTTGTTCTTGTCATGAAGCTTCTAAACCATTCTCGTGCCAAACCAGTGCACAAGAAAACCATGCAAGGCATCAAAGATAAAAATTAATAACATAAAGCCCAAACCTTTTTTGTAAAAATCAATCAGGTGTAATTTAAATTGTAATCATGAATAATTCCACAAGGAACTGTAATTGAATTTCACATTTTATCCTGTAATGTAACAGATGACAACTTTGTAATTAAGCTAAGTGACGACGTTACTCCCCAACACTGCTAATACTCTGTGTGTGACTGCTGCGAACCGCTGGCTCCATTGTTTAGGGCAGGCGCGAGAGAAAAGATTGCGCTCGGTAACTTGAGTCTCCTTCGGGCACGACGATTTCAACAAGCTCGCACAGTGTGTGATGTGCCAGTATTTTCATATGGTGTGCGCGCACTCCCGAGATAGTGGAGAAGATTGTCCGTCCAGATTCTCCTCATGTGCGTGATGCAACCACGGTTTGCAACTCTTGGAAACTGTGCAGTGCGAAGCCGGGCCTATGGGTCAGTCTGTTGGCAGCAGAACTGCAGGGGGTCTCAGAATGAACGGAAATGACTGTGAGACGTCACATTTGTGTTGCAGAGACGTTTGTGGTTGCAGAGCCCGGTGAATTATTAAAAAAGTCAGAATCATAATCCTTCTTTTCTGAGTCGCTCTCCTTTTTTCTTATCAGGGCTTGAGTTGAATTTGATTTACTGTTGCATTAAGGCAATATTACCACGCAGACAAATGAGATATTGCTTAAATATCCAGACTGTTTTGACTATGGCCGGTTCATATGGACAGTCAGATTTGGGTAAGCGCCTTTTAGTTTAACAGGTTCTCATTTCCCACATTGACTTATCGTATATAATCGTACGGCCCATGATCGCAGCAGAGGAAGAGTTCATTGTCATCGCACAAGGAATCGGGGTGAGCAGTCTTGACTGTGGAGAAAATGAATAATGCACGTAGTTGTGCGCAGCGTGCATACATCACCTAAATGATGCAGACATATGTACGTGTTACTCTGTAAAAAAAAAAAAAAAAAAAGTGCTTGACAGAGATTTAAAAAGCAGACAAAGGGAAGACAGTGAAAGGCATCAAAAGACAAATTGATAAACTTCAACAAGATCATGTGAAATGTTTTACTGACCGTCTCGTCTCTCTCAAAGGAAAAAAACAACCTGGTTAGTTTTATTAAAAACATAACTCACATAACTCCTTCTCCCACCATGGCGCTCGGGTAGAAAAAAAAACAAAAAAACGCAAGACAAACCAAACTTGGCGTAAACTCTGCTGACCTTCGACGAGCCGCGTCCTCGTCTTCCGGCTTTGATGCTGCGCTTTTTACTTCATGTCCGTCTACATCTGACGAGCGCGGCCGCGGCGCCGTCACTCTGTGATTCAGCAGCAGCTACTCATGTGCGCGGCGTCAGATCTGCGGCTCAAAGAACCGGCGCACATCAGAGCCGGATTCAGGCCCGTCAGCCCTGAACTGCGGGCCGACCCAACTCAAAGTACATCCTCAGATGTCGGCTGCTTTGTTTCTTGTGCGCACGCTACAACTCTGCACATTTCCAGGTTTAGTCTGGGTTGGTCGTCTGTTTCAACAGACCCGTCGGAGCCAGACACCCAGGATTTTATATATTTTTTTGTAAGATGGCAAATTCAGCCACAGTGCATTGACACACGGCGACTTCTGGCCCTCACGCTAACAGGACGGAGTGAGTTAGATTGAACCTGTAAAGCCTGGCCCATCAGCAAATAGCCAGAACATTGGAAATGACATGTGTGTTAACCCTCCTAAGAAAATCAGATAAAATCAAATGAAGTTATATTATTGCTCATTGACTTGAACTGACCTATTACATCATTGCATATCTTTATAGCAAATAACTTGAAACGGATTTACAAAAACAATATTAAAGTATTTAGTTTGGCATTTGCAAATGAACGGTTCATTTGTCCTATTTTAATGCATTGGCTTGAATTAATTTTTTCTTATCCAAAAGGCTCACAGCTAATAAGATCAGGTAACTTTCTCTCGGCTCCTTTACAAATGTCACGGTTTTTAATTCATGCCGTGTTTCAGAAACTAAGCAGTAATTGCTTTTGCATTTGAATTGTGAGAATGAAAATAGTTATGAACCGAATACTTTCATTTTCATTATCATTGACTTTTGTTGTTTGTTTTTTTTTGGCCTTTTTAATTCAACTCTCCGTCTGTCTGTCATTTCACCCTGTTTTAATTCAAACCCCGTCCACTTGGTGGCAGGTTTGTCAGACTGGAGTCTAGTCTCGATGTTTCCGTTGACCTAAGCCATTGTCCAGGCAGGTGTGCACCCAGCCTTTGAAATGAAGACCAACAATAGTCATAATGCTGCTTCCCCTGCACTCAGCGATGAAGGCTTGTCGCATCACTCCCAGCTGTGTAGCTGGGTCACATCCTGGTAGTAGTCAGTGCCACACAGAGACACAAACAGTCACCCAGACTCACATTCACACTCCCGAACCGTTTCCTGCGGTCACCACTGCACCTTGATGTCGCCCACAGCAACAGAAACTGTGCAAAGATTTATCTGTGAGTTTATCTTAGAAAAAAAAGGACAAAGTTGTGCTTCTATCTTTTATGTGTCATCTCATTTCCTCACTCATGGTCAAAAATCCATTCCGGTATCAATAATTCTCTTGGCCAGTGCCAGAGAGCCACATTTTCAACTGATTTACTGTAGCAATTAATTTTTCATGCTGAACTTTTGCAGAGGTTCAACACCTCTTGGTCTGGCGAGACTGCGTCTCCATGGACCATAAATTATTTGTGAGAGTTTTCGGCTCCCATGATATTAAAATGCCAGCTCCGCTCTTAAGAGAGCGATATCGCAATCAATTTCCTAATGCTGAAAATGTCAAAAACATTTCACATCAATAAACCCAAAGGCCCTCGTGGCTCATTTGAAGCTCATTATTCTGTGTTCATATAGTAAAATACCAGCGCAGAGTTCGAACCTTTCCTAACAAGTTTTTATTTGGGTATTATTTTATTTGTATCCATTAGTGAGAGTCAGGGCCAAACATAAACTACACTAATTTGCATGACAGTTGAAAGCTGATTACCCACATTCAATGTGTGTGGCCTCCATTATGACAGCAGTGCAGGTGAAGGTGGCAAGTGGCCGTCCTAATTGAAAATCCAGGCATTTTCTGCCATTGTGCAAGTGCACAACAAACTGAAACACAAAGCAAAGTGCACCATCGTCATCCTGTCCTGCCAGCGCTTCAACAGTAACTACTTAACGCTGCACATGGAATGTTTTCAACTCCCCATCATTAAGCCACAAATCATAAAGACCTTAAAACATGGACGGCGATTGTACGGACCTCTTGTCCCGCAATTCCAAAGCAGACCAATCAGATGTCTTGCCCGCTGGCTGATCAAATTGCTAATCACAGCTCAAGGCCTCCAGTTGGTGCGAGGTGCCAAAGCCCGTCAGGACTTGAAAAATAAGCCTTTGGTGGTGTCACTTGCTCTCTGAGGAGGTAGTTCAGCCAGTCCGGTCCAGATAAAAGTGTCAGCGCCGCAGCATCCACTCTACGGCTGCCACTGTTTACCAGCTCGAGGCAGCTATTAATCTTCAGCAGCTCATTGACTCATTTTTTTTTTATCAAAAAACATCCCGGATCGATAAGTTGGGTCACAGAGATGAAAACACCCCGGCCGAATTATTGATGACGACCTCGGCCAAATCAAAAAGAAACACAAAATGCACATATCATTATTACAATAAAAAAAGTAATGGTGCGCATTTAGGCGGAGAGAGAAAGATAGGTTCTGCATATGTCTGGCAGAGTGAGTGTGTTTCACGCAGCATTTGGAGGTGTCGGCTGAAGTGGTCATTGTGAGGAGGCGACCGGGACCCCCTGCGTCCCCCCTTTGTCCACCCATAAATGGCCGGAGCCAAGTCCCTCATCTGTCTTTTTGTTTTATGTCATCGCTCGTCTTTGATGTCACGGGATAATTGCTCCTTTTAGAACTCAGAAAGGGCCACTCGGCGCTCTGCGGCGATGGAGGAGTCTCCATGGAGATAATCTTTGTTATGCCACGCAGCAAAACAACTGTTTATTGTGCACCCTGGAAGGGCTTTTGAGGGGAGATGCGGCACATCTGGGGTCGAGAGTGACGGTGATAGAAAGGCAGAGATGATGTAGCAAACGTAGAAAGATAGAAAATCTATTTTTTTTTCCCCCCCTCCCATGTTGAGGGTTACAAAGGAAAAAATTATAGCACATATTCAAAAGCTTTCAGCAGTACGAGGGCTCTGAAAGCAGAAAAAAGGGAGGAGAGGGAAGAGCAGCCGCGCTTCGATTCCCCTGGCGTCTGGCGATAGCGTTCAGTGAGCCTCCGCCACCGATATCAAGGGACATCAGGACAGAAAGGAAGGAGGAATCAATTGGATGACTGTGGACGGAAGTCAAATACAACCCAACTAAACCCGTAGCCCTCTGCGAAAAAATGCACACACATGTCTAAATTTGATTAAGTGATAGCGTTCTGACATTTTACAACCAAAAGGTTAATGTTCCACTTCGGGGTGACATTAGAACATTTCTCAGGATGGTATGGGAGGCAAAGTGGGACCACAGTGCGCATTTGGCTGCATCCCGAGCCGCTGCACATTGTCTCGGTTGAACTCAGGCAAACAGTGTTCAAAGAGGGAGAAGAATACAAAAAAAAATATCTCAAGACAAATTCACTTTTTTGTTCGAAAATAAAATTTTTAATGGGTTTCGTCCAGAACAAGAACCAAGAATTTTGGTGTCCAGTGGTTCTTAGAAGAACTCCTGTTGGTACTCGCAGTTCTCTGCTTCTTCATAATATTGTACAAAATGATAATATAATAATCAGAAATAGCTAAATGAAACCCAGATAATGTATAAATATTTACTAATGATGTTTCATTATTGGGCGACACGGTGGCGCAGTGGTTAGCGCTGCCGCCTCACAGCAAGAAGGTCGTGGGTTCTATTCTGGGGCCCGGGCCTGGGACCTTTCTGTGTGGAGTTTGCACGTTCTCCCCGTGTCTGCGTGGGTTCTCTCTGGGTTCTCCGGCTTCCTCCCACAGTCCAAAAGCATGCATGTGAGGTCAATTGAACATTCTAAATTGTCCGTAGGTGTGCATGTGAGTGTGAATGGCTGTCTGAGTCTATGTGGCCCTGCGATGAACTGGCCACTTGTCCAGGGTATCACCCTGCCTTCGCCCTAAGACAGCTGGGAGAGGCTCCAGCAGAACCCCGTCACCCTGAATAGGAATAAGCCGGTATAGAAGATACCTGGAGTGGGGCTGTGGCTCCAAGAGAAGTTGTCACAAACGTGAACGACATGTCCAATGATGGCTGAACTTTCTAGGTAAAACCAAACAGCCATTGCTGGATATCAGTCTGTCATTATTGCTTCAAACGTGATGTCCTGCAGCTGATTATCAGAATTAAGGGACATCTCCAACTTAACTAGTGTCAACTACCACCCGATACAACCAGGGATCCACCGTTTATGTGGAATTGCTTAATGGATTCACACACATGATATGAGTCACTTCATGCGGAACACCTCTCGGCTGTCGCTCCGCAGCCTCACCTCCCCTGGCTGCTTTTTCCCGCGGCTGACTCGATGACGGCGCTCGACTCCACTATGCGCCCCAGCGGTGAGTGACGTCGGAGTCCGAAACTCTTCACACTCCAGTGCAGCAATGAAATTGCCCATCTCTTATTGCGCTGTTATTACCGCTGGATTTTGTCAAACGCAATTACGACCGGAGAATTCATTGGCTCCGGTTATAGTTTGACTTTGAGTGGCCTGTTCTATAAACTTTATCTTATCTCCACAAGGTGCGGCGGAATAAATCCTCCTAATGTTCTCGGTTTATTCAGGACAAACGACCCCCTGGTGGAGGCGGCAACGATTTATGTGTGATGTATCCCGAGCAGACCCTCCTTAGCCCCGGGTTATTAAAAGGGAGGGAGATAATTTCGCTTCACTTCAACTCGAAGCGTCGAGCGGAGTTCACGCTGGGTTCACATTTAGGAATGTGGGGGATTGTGATGGATTTGCTGTTTGAGGAACATCAGCAAATAAACACACGGCCAAGAGGGGAGGTGCAGGTTTTTCGGCAACCAAATGGAAGCCATGTTGTGTGAAATTGCTCCTTGTCCGCAGTGATCCATCCCTGACATGTTTCTCGTCCGTCCGCCTCTACAGTGGATCCTAAAAGATGCCTCTGGTTTGTTGCGGCACTCGCATCCCCACGCTGCATTTGCAGTAACAGAGGAGAGCCGAGGACATGTTTCCCCGAGGGGTAGGTGAGGATGTGGAAGAGGAGGAGGAGGAGGAGGAGGAGGTGGGTGAAGTAAGCACAGTGGAGAAGGATGGAGGAGTCATGGGAGGAGAGGCAGGTGTCAGGGAGGAGCAGGAGAATTACAATCACTCACACAAAGTGACGCCGGCATGGAGACTGATTGTGAATCTCTGGCCTCGGAGACACTCCTACACGGCTTCGAATTTCTATCCCTTCTTCTGGAAATCACCTCGTTCTTCCAGTGTTGCCAACTCAGCGGTTTGGTTGCTTCATTTAGAAAGTATTCAGACCCCTCTAGCAACTCTAGCAAGACAAAATCAGCTTTGTTGGGGTGCGGGGGTGGGCTGTTATTGGAGACATTTGGCAAGTCTTCCTCTTCCTAACGAGCAGCGAGTGCTGCCCAGTCCTAGCGTTGCAGTCTTTTCCAAGTGCAGTCAGGGGAGGAGATGTTTACTCTGACTTTGCTCCTCAGTGGACCATCAAGTTAAAAAAACAAAACAAATGAAACTCAAGAAAACAAACTAAACACAAAATAATGTCCCAAGCCAAGATGAGAGGAGGTTTGGAATTGTGCATTTGAAAAAAGCAGAAATCGTTCATTTGTTGTCGTCAATATCTTTGAGGTGTATTTTTTAAATGTACCTATTTTTCTCCCACCTCGTTATTCCTCTCTTCTACAGCGTAAATTACAATTATGTGCAGGTGAACAAACATTCTCGTCAACGTCTAGTGAGACAGCCAGTAGCTGCTTCCCTTGCTTTTCAGTCTTCAGCTTCTTCAAGTTTAAACCACTATACAGTCCCTGTCTTCACATTTTCTGTTGTAATGATAATAATATTTTTTTTTAACATTTTTACAGAAATATGAATATAAGTGATCTCAAAGTGTTTTACAGTTTATAAGAGCATCAAAAAGCAATGAAGCATTGAAAAAGCATTGAATGAGACGACATTGGAAATAAAATTATATTAAAACAGTTAGCTCTAGGACATAAATTAATATTAAATTATGCTGAGGACAAAAAAAATCAAGTTACTGGGGCAAGATATATTAGCTATGTAGCAATAGGCTTCCTTTCTTTCTGATTGTCGTACATAAAGGACAAAGATCTTTTCTCCTCTCCTTCCTAAAAAGAAGGGTTGCTCTTCTCTCTCACCTCCTTTCATTTTATAGCAGTTTTTTTTTTATTATTTTTTAAACTGCCCTATAAAGACAAGCCGCCGTCAGGGGACACTGTTCCAGAGCCACAGATGTATAAACTAGCAGGTCAACACTTTGACAGGGGCGACAGATGTTCGTTTTTCAATACATGCCAAAAACAAAATGGATAAATGAGGCTGTCTTGTGCAAGTATGACCATGATCTTTCCTTAACCTCAACCATATGTCCACAGTTGCCCGACTATGACGCAAGTCCCCATATTTTATGCACCTACATTGCACCCACTGTCAGGGCTTTGTCTGTCACATTAGCCCTGTGTTCACAGCCTCCTGCTAAACTCCTGCCTGTTTTACCTCTCTGCTTCCTTGATTGTGTCTTCCTGGCGTTTGGAAGGCGACAAAAACAAAGTGCAGTGAAGGAGGGATTGTTCACTGACAGATGGGAGGCAGATTATCGTCGTGGGACTTTAAATATGAAGTGTTTTTGGAAGCCAGAATGCCTAAACGGGATTTGCCTTTAGGGTTTTTCTATTCCACACAAAAAATTGCCACGTTTTCTTCTATCTACAATTTCTTCTTGTAAACTGTGCTTCCTTTGGAACAATCAAATCCTGAGCTCTGATTGGTTCAAGGCAAGGGAGGAGAGTGACCAGTGGGCAAATTGGGATTGGTGTGATAGAAGGCTGTCCAGTATACCTGATTACATTTTTATTTTCTTGTATAGTTGTTGTTGTTGTTGTTGTTGTTGTTGTTGTTGTTGTTGTTGTTGTTGTTGTTGTCGTCATCGTCATCTTAGGTTGCTTTTCCTGAGAGGTGCCAATAATGTTTCCTTGTGGAAGTGCAATGACATGAAAGAACCTTTATCCTTCGTCCTTGGAAAAAAAAAAAAAAACTGCATGAGAAGTTGGCCTTGAAGCGTACGTGTGCGAGTGTCTGAGCCGTTCCTTTTTCATTTTTCCCCGCCTTCATCCTACGAGTGCGTTTGCCTGGAGCGAGGAACCCTGCGGTGTTCGTGGTCTCCAGTCAGCTTCAGTCTCCTTCTCCCCGCAGCGTTTCACACACACTCGCTCGGTGGCATCTCGCGAGGCTACGCTCAGCCATCGGTGAAGCTCATTGTTCACACATCCCTGGTAATCCAGATCTGGTCCCGCTGGATCAGAGCGGGAGAATTCTCCGGCGTCCCGAGGCTCAACCGTGTTAATTCTCAACGTAGTTTTGGGTGGAGAGAAAATCACGAGGATTAGCGGGAAAGAGAGAATCTGATTTACCTTTCATTTTTTTTTATTCCCCCGCTGCTGCCTCCACAAGCCCCCCCATGCAATTTGCTGTTGCTGCTCTCTTTATTCTTTGAACCAAACGTGCTACAAAATTGTGTGTAGGTAGCACTATACGCATTATTATATTCATTAGTCATGGGACCTGCATTATTAATGTTTTGTTATCAAATTTTACCTTTTTTTCCCCTCGCTCTTGACATTCCTCCCTCTGGTATTGTAAAATGATGAGCCTCTCTGGCAGCAGTAGCGCTTAAATATTTATCAAGTCTTCATCTTCAGTCGGACTTACAGTAAATGTAGCATAAAAGTCAGTCTTTACATTTGTTAATCTATTTCATGATTGCGTGGCTATGATGAAGAACTCATTTATGGTTCTAAGCATGCCAGATGTATTTTGTTTCAGGAATGAGTAAAGATGCTACACAGGCTGACCCCTCACATCCCGTCATATTCAAAATATGAAAGGCTTTCCCCCCTGCAGTGCTGTGCATTTGCTGCGACGGTCTCCATAGACTAAAGCCAGGGGATAAACACAGGATAAAGCCACAGGATAAACAGCGGAGCCATGAAACTATGAATGACCCTTGAATACAAGGCCTTTAACCCCAACCAGTTCACCCACAGCCCATTACACTATATTACATATTGCATTGCGGCTCATTTGTATGCTGTGCTTCATTTTGGATTGAAAAGGACTCGCTGCTTGTCTCAGTGCCACTGGTGTATTATAGAGTTACTCTACCTTACAGGACTTTTTATTAGAAATGCATGAAATGAGACTTTTTCACCGTTATCCTCAAACAAATGTAAACATTCGGCTGCAAAATTATGCGAATGAAAACAAAAAAGATCCTCATCGTCTCTCCTTCCAGTTGCTCTTTCTAAATGCGGTTCTTGGTTTTGCTATGGTGAAACTATTTACCGCTGATGAGGCCCTAACTGGGCCTTGGGCTGCAGGCAAACATGGTGTGTCTGGATAATCAATATGGTGGAAATGTTGTGCTTGTCTCTGCCATGTTTGAGCTCCTTTCTTCGAATATATGTATTTGATCTCATACCTTTCGCAAATGGACTATTTAAATTTTTTTCTTGACCACGATCATTTCAGATGATTAGAAATGGGTTTCCTGCCGTAAAGAGACTGAGAGTTGAAAAGGAAGTTGTCGAGTTATTTCATGTATCTCAGGTCTAAAAAAAAAAAAAAAAACAGTTCAAAGCCGAACAACGTAGTTTTGTATTTTTTTTTAATTTTGTTTTTCCTTAAAGTCTCCTAAACAACTTCTGCCAATTCGCAGCAAAGTTTGTATGCTCACTTTGGTCAGTTTCAGTCTTTTTCAAATCAAATGTTTCATTCCAAAATGAATTTGGTTGTAGCGAACATTCAGCTCACATGGTGATGGTGGAGCTGTTTCTGCTGCTAATGCTGAGAGCAGCGATCCTCATTGTCCAGCTCAATAAATGACCTGCACGAATCTCTACTACTTCCTCTTCCCACGTAGCTCCGCCCTGTGATGTAACTGCTGTTGCCTCGTCAACTCACATCAACTTATGTGATGAAAATGGGTCAAACAAGTTTGCTTAAAATTGGCCTGGAATTTTTTGGAAATGCACTCGTTGACTTGTAACAGGAAGAATTAGTGGCCAGAGAGACGAAAGAAGAATTTCAGAGGCGGAGACAGAGTAGCCATGAAGGTGAACATGGCATTGGTCCGACCTCCCATTAGTCTGACAAATTGCCCATTGGTCCGACCTCCCCTAACCCGAATTCCAGCCTTAACCCTAACCCTAATGCAATGCAAGTCTATGGGGTCAAACGTCAACTTTGTCCTAGAGACATGGGACCACTTGCAGGTTCATCAGGGTCCCACAAGACGCACCCACGTCAAATTTGGGGCTTCTTGCACATGGGGAACCCCGAAACCCTAACCCCAATTCCAAAACCCTAACCCTAACTGTAATGCGAGGTCAGACCAATGGGCAATTTGTCAGACTAATTTGAGGTTGGACTTATGGGCAGTTCCTGTCACGAAAGCACAAGACAGGCACGTTTTCATGAGACTGTGCCGGCCTGGCAACCACAGTTGCATACTGTAGTACTATCAGGCCTGTTGGGGTCACTGTGTCAATGACAGCGGCTTCATTCCAAGTCAGTGATTTGTTGAAATGATGTTGACTGTCATTTCAACGTGAATAAACGTGTTGCCTTAAAAAGTTTATTTTCTTCAACCAATCAAATCTTTACTAAGCCTGAATCATTTCCACAACAAAGGATAATAAAATATGACTTCAAAATATAAATAAAATATTACCATTACTCTAAGGCTAACTTTAGCACATATGTTTTTTTTTTAAAAGGTTTAATACATTTTCTTTGATTAAAATTTAAAGCTCTCCAGAAGAAAAGTGGTTAAGGGCTCCAGGGTCTCGGTACATTTGTATGAATCTGAATTCATCTTCAGGATTGCCGCCTCCCACTCAGCCATCCTTGTCTCATCAACTTCTGAAAAAAAAAAAAAATTCACTCTTGAAATTTAGCATTCTGCCAAAAGCACTTTGTTTTTTTTTCCTCCCCCTTTTTGAGACGTTAACTAGCTGTGGTGCTTTTGCGGTTTCTCATTAACCGTGGTCCTGACCCTGTTTCCCGCACATCTTTCTCCTCCTCCTCATTCTAATTGACAGCTTCACATGGATTCCCTTCTGCTTCCTCTTATCAACCGCTGCTGTTGTTCTCCCTGTGGCCTTTTGCATCCAGCACGCAGGGCCACATTATGCAGTTCTTTATGTAAGGCAGCAACCTCACCTCGGAAGGCTGCTCTAGATTGAGGCACGCCGCCGTGCGACAGTTTCCTCGCACGCGTGAGAACAATCTGAATGGATTAGGGGACTTCCTGCGGTGCTGCAGAGACCCGATCGAGCGGATAACTCCCTGTTATTTGCGTGCTGAGGACGAGCTGACAGAATAAAATGTAAACCAATGACTGTAAACTGAATGAGTGTTCTTCTTGTGCATGTGTTCGTGCATTGCTCATGCACACTGACAGCCGTACGTGTGGACCGACTGCTGTGTCAGCGACACACCCCGTAGCTTTGGAACATGTTTGGAGGCAGCCAGTGCAGCCTTCACATTGATCCTGGAGACGTCTCAGTGAATTTAAGATGTCCTGCTGCTTACTGACTGGACCTAAGATGCAGATCTTAAATGAAAGTGCCAATCGATTGCTGGGGCTTGTTTTGAAACCGAATCAAACCAAGTCTCTACTCTGAAGAAAAGTCAGTAAAAGACGAATCGCACTCAAGTTGAAGGACATTGTGACTGAGAAGTTAAAGAAAAGGAAAGAAATGGCCATCTCATAATTAATCACTGCTATGTTTCATTATTTAGATTAAAAAGAAAAGAGATTGGTTTAAATTAAATGATGACCACACTGCACTTAATGATGATAGTAGTGGAAACTTTAACGTTGGAAAGCCCGATTGCAGATATTTCAGTGACATTGCAGAATGCAGCTGATTTTCACTGCCTATCATATAGGCCAAGGTTTGAGTGAACTGTGTATAAAGGCTGGGGTGACACCAAACCACATTTTCTATTTGGGCTCTTTTTAGTTCAGCAGTGAAATTTAATTTATCTTACTTTAAAGATTTAAGAAGTTAAACATCTCTAGAATGTGTGAAATTAGACAAAACTAGATTGATGATACTAATACTTATTTATTTTTTGCTCAGGTCTATTTCACTTTGTATCATTACAGAACGTTCCTGACAATGAAACCTAAAACTGGCTTTTTTGACCCACGTGATGTGTGTGCTAAGTGAACCAATTAGGCCAGTACGTCAGAGATGTGAGTCGGATGCATTTTCTGAGGCAGAAATACAAATAGCAGGGCCGACCTGTTGAGTGAATTGCTCCTGTTTCGGGTCATTATTGTTGTTATCATTTTAAAATTGTTACACACTTTTTTTTTTTCTGTGAAAAAATGAGCAGAGTGCGTTGGTTTTTTGTGTCAACAACTGCTTTCATTTTAAGAGGAGACAGGTGGCTCTGAGTGGGAAATTAAATTCAAAATCTGTTCAAGAAAAAATAATATAAAGTTTCAGCGATTATAGTGAACTAAAAGCTGCACAACAGCAAGTGTAAGTGGGCAGTAAGCTTGGGGCTGTCATAAAAGAGCACTTAATAATAATAAAGCCGCATAAAAGGGGAATTATAGGCAGCAGTTATCATTAGGACCCTGAATGCATAATGCGAATCCAATAAATTCCAATATGGCACTAATCACTGAAAATATTACGGGCCACAATTCATGTGCTCTGACAAATGGGATAAAAAATTGTGTAATGCAGCAGCCAGCTCCATGTGCAGGGGAAGAATGAGGAGTTTCTGAACTTGGATGAGAAGGATAAACCCTTTATTCGCTCTCTACGTAATGTGGCAGCCTTGCATTTGATTTTATGCTTTCTTTGATTTAGAGAGAAAATTAAGAGCACTGTTGGGAAATACCCAGGATTTGGTGAGGAGGGAACAACGACTATTCAGCTCTGTTTGACAAGACTGTGTTGAGACTCTTATAAACACCAAACCAGTATCCCATGGTGCTTTCTCTGTTGCCATGCCGTCGTGTTTGTTACCTGGCGCAGACACAGCGACAGAGAAATGGTTCTGTTGTTGGGGAATCTGTCCGTGGTGCCGCATCCTTTGTGCCAAAGTCTGAATCAGCCCACAAAAAATTTCAGAAATCCATCCAGATGGGAGCAGATGATGTGCTCGGTTCGACTTCTCAAATCAGATCTTAAATATTGCACTCCTGCAACACGTTTGCCTTTAAGTGGTGACACTTGATTAAAAGGTTGGGAGCCGCTGCATAATCGAAGAGCTGTGCGTCACACTCGGTGACTTCTCACTCAGTCTCTCTTCATATTGATCGCCGTCTGCCTCTGCACCCCGTTAGGGGTCTCTCAACATTCAGGAGGTGAGGTCACCTGACAGACTCTGCTGCTCATGAAAACGCAGCAGGAGCGAAAGGTCAAGGATCCCCGCCAGCCAGACGGCAAGTGCCTCCTGCGCTCTGGCCTGTCGGTTGTCCCCCCCCCCCCCCCCCCTCTTTTCTCAGTCTGTTGGGTTTGGGTGGGGAGACCATGAGAGCAGGCAGGTTCTTAGAAGAGGAGACAGTCTCTGAGGAATAGCGGGGGATGGGCAGTGCAGTGCAGGGGCGACAATTGAAGAATATTCGATGTGAAAGTGTGAGAGAGAGAGAGAGAAGCGGTGCAAAGGTGTGATAGAGAGGTGAGGAGTCTGTGTCCGTCCACTCTCATCTCTGCCTGGAGGAGGACAGCACACAGTCCTGAGCCCTGTGAATCCACCTTACCTGGAGGCCCCTCGGTGCCATCTCTTCATTGGCTCTTCCCTCATGCACGGCCAGTGTGTGTCAGCGGTCCCTCGACTGAAACTCAACCCTTTATCTCAGGTGAACGACGTGGAAACCATGTGTGAATGCACAAAGCACAAATGTGATCCAATGGAAAGCTGAAACAAAAAGCTCACTTTTCACTTGTGCTGCCCTTCTGCTTCCAACGGCCTCCATGTGTTCATTCGCTCTTATTCCACTGCGTTCCGATCTGGCGCCTTCAAAACGCAGCGGCTGCAATGTAAACAGCTCCACCTGTCACAGTGAATGCAATGACCTTCTGTCTGATGCCTGATATCATTGCTGCAATAGTGAGTCAACTTTACCATAAATAATAGATTGTGTCCTGTTCAGTGACTTCTGATTTTTCAAATCGTTTGTTCTTTTTCTCTTTTATCTCTTTTTTAAGTCTCAACTCAACGTTTAAGGTCTTGTAGGATAATAACTGCCAAACTATGCAGAGGTTTTCCACACACTGGGCAAGGCCACTGTCTGGCAACACAGCAAGCTTGTGTTGTCAGGTTGTCATGAAATCTGCCCGAGACCTTCAGAGTCAACGCTGCAGACTCCTGTTCGCCCTCAGTAAATGGACAACAGTCAGTTGCAATCGTCAGTAAGATCTCAAGGTTGCAATGCCGAAGCCATCCAGCCGGCCTTACTCTGAACTCTGATTGGTTAAGCACCTGTGAGAGCCTGGAAGACTATTGAACTATTACTAACGTGGAGATCCGAAGGCTGAAGGAGAAGAAGGTTAAATTGCAAAATCATCTGCAATTTATAATGTTAATAACGTGGCGCAATTGTCTTGCTGTTGTATACTCTCAAAAACAAATGCAAAATAGTTTCACTTTTATTGTCAAGGAACAGTTTGTTTTGTTATTGTCTCATTTGTGTCTTAAATGAAACGGCAAAAATATGCAGTTTATTGGACAAACTTGTTCAAGCTCACGTCGCGAATTTTGCTGGACATATTATAACTTTATTGACCAAAATTCGGCATTTGTTTTTGAGTTTTGACGGCATTAATAGTATTATGAGGTGAAAGGTAGGACTGAGTACAACATCAATGAAGGCCTGCACCTGAAATACACGGCCCGCCACTGCATTCTAGTGACTGCAGGTGTTTCCAATTCCTCTGACCATTTGCAGCATCGACTCCAAGAGCCAATCGTTAGCGGCATATAAGTTCCACAGAAAGAATATCGGCATCCTGCCGTCATTCCACAACAGCACGTATTGATCTGCCTCCTCGGACCTCCCTTTGAAAACATACCTAGAACGTTGCTCCACAGGTCGGAGACCTTGGCTCAGCAGACATCTGGGCTTTCACTTCCTCCTAACAGATTTCTTTTGTCCACTCGATGTTTCCATGCTTCCATTGACTTGCGGGCCGGCGCTGTGAGACACGTCTTGCCTCCAGTCACGCGGTCGAACGGACCGAGAGGACGAATCCCCTGGTGGGCATTTGCGCCGCGCGTACCTAATTGGCCGTCTTCAGAGGCTCACTTTGGCCATGATGAAATGACAGGCAGTTCTCGTTTACCTCAGTCAGCTGGACCGCGACGCCGACTAATGGACAGACTCTTGCCTCGGGGGTGGCGGCAGCGGTGGCAGCCCGATCCCTGAGGCAAGAGTCTGTCCATTAGTCGCCCCCTCCTCCCCCACCGCTAACAAATGCAACCACGGACACAGTCTCAGGGAAATAAAAAAATCGGGAACGCACGCGGTTGTGTGCGGGCGCCCTCGGGGCATCACGCAAACCAAGATATCCATACTACATACACATGCCTGGGACATATGCGTCACGCGGAACACACTGGATCCGGAGTGTATTTCACACTTGAAATGCTAATAATTACGCTTCACGCATTTATAAAGCTGCTGCAGCAGTTTCCCTTATCCAATGCTCCAGGGCTTCCTGCTTTAGCCTCTAACCTCGACTCCAGTTCTCCTGACGTGCTCCGTCCGCGCTGAGAGTGTGTGCTTGCAGACTCAGAGGGGACGTAATGTAATGTACATCCTGGACACGAGCATGAGGTAAAATATACAGCGTCCTGATGTAAGAATCATGCTGCACGTCCGGTGTGATGAAAATTTAAACTGGTCCAGAAGAAAAATGGTTGAAGGTACAGTTGTATGAGTTTGAATTCATACAGCTGTTTTAAATCTTGACTCATATCCGCATTGTAGTCACCCCTGAAATGTCTGAGGTGTCCACAAAATCTCTCCATTAAAACAGCACACAGATATATTTTTGAGAACCGGATACCTAGCTAGCTAACGGCTAACTTAACTATTGGGTAGCAGGTTTGGTTTTGTTCGTGCTGCAGCGGTTTTCCTTATCCAAAGCTCCAAGCTCCTTCCTGCCTCAGCCTCTGACCTTGAGTCCAGTTATCCCGACGTGCTCCACGCTAAGAGTGTGTGCTTGCAAACGCGCACGCAAACACAAACAGACTCCGAGGGGACGTAATGTAATGTACGTCCTTGACACAAGAAGGAAACACACAATCTCCTGATGTAAGAATCATGCTGCATGTCCACCCCCCTGTCTGTCTGTCTGTCCGTCTGTCTCCCTCCCTCAAGATCTCTCCCTCCGCCCCCTACTCACCATCTCCCGCCTCTTATTTATGGGGCCATCCGTCAAGATGCATTAAGCAAGTGAAGCAAAGTATTAGCAAAGAACAGCCGTTGTGGTGGTAAAAGTAGCACTTACTAAACATAAGTCAGCCAGCCGTCTCCCCCGTGCAGGTCTTGGGAGGCGTTCTCGCTCATAAACTGCACCCCGACACGACCTCAACAATAAACCACCGGGCAAGTGCTCAATAAATCAGCGGGGAACAGAGTGGAGGGGTGGCCTGTCTTTATATCAAGTCGTTTTGACAGAACAATGAGAAAGAAAAAAAAAAGAAAATTGAAAAGAAAAGAAGAAAAAAAGAAATTGAGTGTAAATGCGCCAAAGTATTAGACGCCCTGGTGTCACTTGTGAAAAAGCCATAGATGACATGCTTCATTGTTATCTGTAAGTTTAACCCCTGATTTATTGAGTGATCATCATGAAAAAGATGCATCTAAAATTCCATGTGAAATGGCTGGAATGCCACGAAAAGGGCGGAGGGATATTCTCCCTTGCTGGAACTCCGAATAATACGTATTTTTCTTTGTAAAAATGACAGAAGAAAAGGAAATGCGGACGAGATGCCTTTAAAGGTGGAATTTCTGTCTTGTTTTTCATGAGAGCGGCTTATTTTCTGTCCAGGCCTGAACTGGTTTGCGTTCGCCAGGGCCAATTACGGTGCCCGTCCTGAGCGAGGGCCAACGTCTTGTTAGGCAACAATTTAGACATGTGGCGAAAGAGACGTCATCTTGGCGGACAGCGGCCATGAAGCACGGAAATCATATTAGAGAGCAGCAACAAAGGCCGTTGCTGTAGAGGACACGGCTACAGGCGGAGAGCGTGCAATCCAAGCATTTTGGTTCAAAGAGGCAGAGAGAAGGGAAATGTAAAAGAAAAAAAAAAGAAAATGAAAATAAGATTTTGATCCCTCAAGCCATAAGCTGACACGTTAAGATATTTTTAATGTCAGCGGGGAATGCGTTTACCGGACCCATGCTGGGAAGCTGTGAAAAAAAGCATTGCATGAGTTGGCAGCAGATGAAACAACAGGAATGCAGGTTTCATTTTTTTTTTTTGTTGTTCTGCTATGAAGTCCATTTTCAGGCGATGGATCCTCCACTTGGCAACGTGTTTTGCCCCCTGACAGGCCCTGGAAGTGATGCAATGAGCCAAGTGATGTTTCCCTCTCCAGACTCCGTCTCCCTCGCTCTGCCTCTCCGCGCCCCCCCTGCTTCCTGCCTCTCTGATGCCTCCCAACACCATCAGCCGACCGCCACAAACATTCAAATGAAAGTCCTGTGTTGATTTAACGTTGCCCGAGGAGCGGCGCCGCGACTGCCTTTTAGCCGCTGGGCAGAGAGAGAGACGCACACACTGAGGAATAACAAGAGCTTTTGTCAAGTGGAAGTCATTATGTTTAAACTACCAAGGAGGTCCAGTCACCTGCAACTTAACACGTAAAAGGGTAGTGTGCAATTTTCATCATTGTCAAATACTGTTTAACCATGAGCAGTCGAACCATAGGTGTCTCACCTCAGTGGGTTAGTTTTCTTTCACCTTGCTTTGGATGAATAAAATCAAACCAAAAGTAGACAGGTCCGTCACTGATAGTGGTCCCCTCAGAAACACGGAGCTGTGCTCTCTAGTGGTGGAAACAACTGCACGTTGCCACTTTAAGGACGATTCATTACGAATTATTGCTGAAATTTTGTTTCAGTAATAAACCTTCTCTAGAGAGAAACCTGATCACAGGCCTGAACACACAGACCTTTATGTCTAATTCATTTACTCGTTGGGAAAACAGGCTTCAAGTGAGAAAGCTGTTTGGACATTGACTTTTGAATTTGACTTGGCTGTTTTAATTCTGATCTTTAAATATGCACGGCTGAATTTTAAGCTCTCCCCCGTAGCTGGCTTTGCATGCAAACAGGTCTGCGCTGCCTGCTGCTCTCCCTGACACACACACACACACACACACACACACACACAGATTTTGGCTGCTTCAGGGCACACTGTGAGGGGCATGTTTTGATCGTAGCCTTTGTTTTGACGATGAATCGCACCGTCAGTGTTTGTGTCACATTAATGATGTTCCATACGCCGTCTCAACCACCGTGTTTTTATGTATTTACCAATGTACTCCATCAGAATAAAGTTTGAGCTCTGTAAAAAAAAAAAAGTAGAGGAAAGATAACAAGTGACCCTTAAGTATACCAGGAGAGTTAGAAATATGGTCACAACGCACGCAGTCTGGGAAAACAAGCGACTGTAATACAAACAGCCCAATGAAGTGGAGCCCGACTCCTCATCTCTCTTCCACCAGACGCTGTTGTTTACTGCGGCCCGTTTCTCTGTTTACTTTTGCCCTTGCGCGCGCACCGCCTGCCCTCCATCATAGTGATGAGTTTGCGTGTTTGCACTGCGCCACAATGATCCTTGGACGTATTTTATTTTGCCTGCCAATGCGCCTCACTCTTTTTTTTTTTTTTTTAAAGCGCATCGAAGAACACGGCCCCCATTTCTCCACGTCTTCTGGAGTTTTCTGCCCCTCCCGCCTCGCCGTCGCCGAAGACTGAGAGCCTCGGCCGTGTGACAGACTCCGGGCTTTGAGGTCCCTGAAAGAGAAGGAGGCTGTTGCTCCTCTGTCTTATTAACATTCCTCATTTGCTTGCCTATATTCCCTGCATTGTCCTCCGAACTTTTATTTTTCATGTGCTACTGGGTATTTCCTTCGTCACTTAAGTTGCTAAATTTCACTGCCCCCTCCCCCAACCCATCCCATAGTTCACACACACACACACACACACACACACACACACACACACACACACACACACACACACACACCATCCTCCGGGCTCAGAGCCCTCACACATGCCTCCGCCACCTTGAATGTGCAAGACACACTGTTCCTACGGAGAGAGAAGCGGAAGCCTCTTTAAAGGGACTACAGTAGTTTTGATTAATTCATGCGTGCACCTTTCACCAGTGCAGCATCTGTAGAAGCCTCATGGAACCAACATACGGGCGAGAACAATGCACTGTGGTGATGTGAACCGGTTTCTGATGGTGTTTTCATGTGATGTGGTCTGGGTATAATGCCTGCATGAATCTGTGGTTGTCTATATGTGGTTGTCTATCTCTCCTCGGGCAACATGTTAGCGCTAAAGGTTTAATCTGCATGTCCGTACCAACGCTCTGTCTTAAGGCTTCCTCATTTTTTTGGTTCACTCGTTTGAAATTCATCTCAACTTTAAAAAGAATCATTCAACAAGAGGTGAAATGAATTGAAATTACAGGGTAGAGTTATATATTGGATGAAACATCTGTATGTTTTTGCCTTTTAATGGTAATTATAGTAATGAATAGAATAGAGTTGAAACAACTCTAGCCCATGACAATTTGTTTGTAGCTTCCACATCCTTCAAAGTCTAAACAACAATAACAACACACCAATGCAAGCAGGCACACTCCAGTAAAATAGACAACCAAGTCATCTTCGGCCCATAAGTTAATTAGAATGATAATGATAATAACTGTGCGTAATATGGCTATCAAGTAAAGTACAGGCGACGGCTGAAAGACTGTAAATTCATTTATTGACATTTTGCAATTAACAAGACAGAATTTGGGATAATTGATGATATTATCATGATGATTGTTGTCGTGTGTCACATTTTTGGAGACATGAGTCAACAGCTCCTCTAGCAAGAGTGCAGGATAGGAAATAAATGATTGGATGGCTGAATGAATGGAACTTATTTAATTTTGCTCAACAGGATCCAATGTTTCCCCTGCTATTTCCTGCTGTTTAGTGTCCCATTAATACCACTGAAATTATAGGGATTTCATTGACCCAAAAATTAAAATGTGCCCAATTTCTGTTCACAACATTTTGTGAGTAATATTATATTTTATCCTCTGTGTTTGGTAGTTGTTGTTTGTGTGTGTGTGTGTGTGTGTGTGTGTGTGTGTGTGTGTGTGTGTGTGTGTTTCAGTTCATTTGGGGATAGTGTAAAACTCCTGAATGGTCGCATGCATGAAGTGCTGACCAGAGTGTTAAATGGGTGAACAATGGCTGCTCAGAGGCAAAAGTTGGTCCATTTTATCACTTTTAGTCCCACGGGGGAGGGGTGGGGGGCAGAGGGACACACGTGAAGAAATTTGATCACTGTTAGCAGTGGTGTCCATGTAATCCTGCTCTCCTCTCCTGCACTCCTTCCTTTGATCAAACTCTGGAATCCTGCAGCGGGAGGGATTACTACAGTCGCTCGATCCTCACCTTGAATATTACAGCATGATTCAAAGCGGGTCAGATGCTTTGTAATCCCATATATCAGGACCAAACTATAATAATGATTGTAATGGTCTTAGAGTCACAGTTGAAAAACACACTGGTGCTCCCAAGCACCATCATAAGCCCCCCCGTCCTGACCTGCAGGTCACAGGTAGGGGGGCGGGGGGGGGGGATTAATTCTGCCAAAAGCATTTTGAGTGCATTGACGGCGCACTGTGGCGTCACAGCCACCTGATGGCAGGAGCGCTGCCACCCAGGGCAGCTTTTCATCACATTGGGTGCAACTTTATTCAATCGCTCACATTTGACACCACTTATTGCTCAGCATTGTGTGTGTGTTTTTTGTTTTTTTTTATCATGTTTTGTCTGCATACATTTCAATTACCTCTGTCAATATTCTATTATATTGACTTCGCCACTGCTATTATTGCCGCCACTATTGACATAACGCTGCCCCCTCCCCCCGACCCCACCCCCAACCCCCCGGTCTCGCAAACAAATTAGTGTGACTGTCATCATCAGAAAGGGCAGCTGAACTGTTCACGTATTATATCGCTGAGTGGATTTTCCTTTTCCAACAGAGTGAATGTTGAAGCGTCCTGTGAGGATGAAGTTCATCGGAATTGATGTGGACGCTCAATATCAATAAATTAGTGGGAATCCTCCTGGCGGCTGTTCTGAAATAATGCATCTGCATCCACAGCATTAGAATGACTAGACCGCAAAGTTACCCTGGATTTTTATTCATTGATTGATTTTTTTTTATTGATTTTTTTTTTTGCCCAACCTCTACCAAACCTCAGCTTTGGCTTTTGCCACTGAAGCCTGATCGTCTAACGAGGGAACATTTCTCGAGCTTTGTTTATCCCCGGGTGTCACCTCAGGTTTTCTCTGCCGGGCCCTGTGCCGGCTGTCCAGCCGCTCTCCACTGACCCGCGGTGGCCTCAGCGCCACCTCTCCCTGAACACTGTTACCCTCCTTCTGCCTTTCCATGTCTCCCTCGTCCACTTCCTCTTTTTTTTTTTTTGTCAGCTCTAAACAGATCTGTTTGGACAGATCGAGAGACTCACACGCTGCATTTCCTGAAATTGTTCCCTCTCGCGTTCACGTGTGGCCCCTCATGTAGTATTTTGAGTGTGGCCGAGTTAAGCGCTGATTTATTTATGATGTTCCTATTAGACACTCGCCACTCTAAAGGCCTGCATGGGAGCCGGCTGCTCGGAGGAAAAAACACATATATGGCTCTCCTCCCTTGAGTTTCCTGAGAAGCAATCTCCTCCTTTCAACACGCTGTTGTTTCCCTCTCACACACACAAACACGCTCACACACTGGGGACACACTGGGATGTATAAATAGAGTGGGATTGGGGGTACAGGGGTGGGGGTGGTGGGGTGCGTATGTTACCATGACTGTGGACTGAACCATCATTCTTAATGCTCCCGGACTTGATGTATTAGCTGCAGGAATTCAATACTCTTCTTTTTTTTTTCTCTCCCCCCCCCCCCCCTTTCCGTTAGAACCCAAACACACCACGACTCAACTCCCCAGCCCCCCCCCCCCCCCCCCCCCCCCAGGCCCCTCCCGGCCTGCCAGGGCAAACTGATAAGTGGCTGGCTGCTTTGTTTGCACAGCAAGGCAGTAAATTATTCATCCCTTATGATCCGTATGAAGATATATGATGAGACAGGTCCACGTGAGAGAGCCATTTTTCTCAATAGGCCCCTTCCTCCCTTCACGCTCCGTTTCTCCTGAGCTTTCTTTAAGAGAAAATGCCAACAACACCAACAACAAAGAAGAAGAACTGACTCATATATCTTCATGATATAATTGATTGTTTTTTTTTATTATTATTATTATTATTATTTTTGGTGCTACAAAGCTCTTGATGTGTAGGACGAAACCCCCCCCCGCCCCCCGCCCCCTCCCACGGTGGGATGCGTGATGGAATCAGCACAGGGCACGTCTTGCATGGCAATACAACAATGGCTGTCGTGTCGTCGCGAGAGGCTAAATACTGTAGCTACAACACAGAATAAACATTAGATTGTACATTTAAGAGAGGGAACGTCCCGTCTTGTCTCCTTCCGCCGTCAGAGCCCCGGATTATTGTGTTCATACGTGTCTCTCTCTCTCTCTCTCGCTCTCTCTCTCTCTCTCTCACACACACACACACACACACACACACACACACACACACACACACACACACACACACACACACACACACACAGCTCTGTCCCTGATTAAAGTTCGGTGTGTTATTGTTATTCTGCCGTGGGAGACGGTGAGCGCGCCTCGTGCCGCCGTCCCTCCCTCCGAGGCGCGTTGCGCGCGATCACATTCCGTGGAATTTGCATCTCAGTATCTTCTTGAAAGCACTTTGGAAGTCTTTGTTGAAGTAGGCGTATATGATGGGGTTGAGCAGGGAGTTGGAGTAGCCCAGCCAGTTAATGACGGCGCCCAGCCAGTCCGGCATGTAGCAGCTCTCCGCGCAGAAAGGCAGGACCAGGGCGACGATGAAGAAGGGCAGCCAGCAGACGATGAAAGTCCCCATGATGATCCCCAGCGTCTTGACCGTCTTGCGCTCCCGGGCCAACGCGATCTTCCTCTTGGTGCCCGTGTTCCGCTCGTTGATGTTCTCGTGCGAGGAAGACTGCGGGGTGTTGGGCAGGGGAAGGTGCGTCTTGGAGTTGCTCATAACTTCTATGATCTCGAGCGACTCGCCCTCCTCCCCGTGCTTCACCGCGCCGTTTACGCACGGAGAGCCCGGCTTGGACTTGTGGAGCACGGCCGGCGACAAAGTCAAGCACCTGTCAGACACTTTTGCCGTCTCCGTTTTCTTGACCGTCTTCCGAATCCGGAAGCGCGCCGCCTTGAATATTCGCCCGTACAGGACCAGCATGAGGATGAGAGGGATATAAAAGGCTCCGAACGTGGAGTAGATGGTGTAGCCCGGGTCCTGACTGATGATGCACGCGTCGGGGTTCGCCCTGTCTTCGGCGCTTCGCCACCCCAACATCGGCGGAATGGAGATGGAGAAACCGATGAGCCAAGTGACGCTGATCAGGATCGCAGCCCGCCTCGGTGTCCGTTTGTTCACATAGTCAATGGGGTCTGTTATAGCCCAGTACCTGTCCAGAGCAATTGCGCACAGATGCAAGATGGATGATGTGCAACACAGTACATCCAGTGAGATGAATAAATCGCAGATCTCCTGCCCCAGTGTCCACTTGTTCAGAACCTGGTAGAGGGCCGCCATCGGCAGAACCAGGACCGAAACCATGAGGTCCGTGACGGCCAGAGATCCAATCAGGTAGTTGGCCACGTTCTGGAGGGATCTCTCCAGGGCGATGGCTGCCACGACGCACGCGTTGCCAAATATGGAGCAGAGGATGAGGGCCGCCAGGAACAGGGAGGTGATAATCTGGTAACTGAGCGCCAGGTCTGCCACAGACCCGGAGCCGGTGCCGTTCTCTCCCGCGTCCCAGTCGACGACCACCCCGTCCGGGTAACCGGCGGTCGCGTCACTGTCGTTGCCGCCAGCCACTAGGAAATCCATCGTGCGTCCACTCACTCGGAGCGCAACTTTCCCGGTGTAGTTCAGGTTGGGGGGGCGCGCACGCAGCTGTGCAGAAGTGGCGGCAAGTCAACCCATCAGACTGCTGTCGCCGCCGCCACCGGCGCCGCCGCGGCGCGTTTTACCGGGATCCATCGGGGGGTTACCGCGCACTGTGCCTGCGCTCCTCGGACGCATGACGCAGGCGTGTTAGTAAGTGTGTGCATGTGTGTGAGAGAGGGGGGAGGGTGTGAGGGAGGGGGGGGGGGGGGTGCGTCTTTCAGCCCGTGCGCGTTGACAGCCGGGTGCGCTTACTGGTTCTGCGAGTCATCTGAGCTTGGTGACGCCGTGAATTCATTTATACCAGCAGCTGCGGGTACGTCAGACCGTGTGGACGTCGACCCGGAGTTTTGTGCCTCTGCCCTCCTCGTTGCTCCGTTTTCCTCTGCAGGCAGCCGAAGAGGCTGCACAGCGCTCCGGCTCAGTATCCCTCGCTTTAATTTTAGACCCTGGATTCCACATTAAGTGATAATTGCAACTTTTTTTTTCTTTTCTTTTTTTTTAAAAGGCAGAATTTAAACAAGTGATTTATTCGCACCGAATCTAAAATGTATTCAAAATTGTTTTTAAAATGTTTCGGGATTTTTTATTTATTTATTTATTTTTTAACTTCCGCTTCAAACTTTTTACTGTCAGGTAGAAAAAAGCTCAAGGGGAGACACAGGAACCGCTCGGACACCTGTTTGCAGGCACAATATAGCGCGTGGCGTGAGAATAGGGCGAAAGGCAGCGGAGCGCTCAGAGCGAGCGACGATTCCAGGACCAGGGACAGAGCCGCCTCAGTGCTGAGAGGAGAGCTGCTGCCCTCTGCAGTTAACTGTGGGTACTGCACCAATCGACCTCCCCTCTCGTCGGCACTGAGTGAACAGAGGCAGCAGGGTGAGGTGACAGGTTATCGGCGCGCGCTTGCTTGTGTGTGTGTGTGTGTGTGTGTGTGTGTGTGTGTGTGTGTGTGTGTGTGTGTGTGTGTGTGTTCACTTCGCTTGAACATTGGATTGAATAGGAAGATGAATTATACATCTAGGAAAAGACAAAGAAACGATCGCACCAGTCAGCCATGACATAGCACATGTGGAGTATCGAGACTCCACAAGAAGATACAGAAGTAAATGGCAGATTCCACAAACAGCTCTTTAATGGGGGCGCAAGGCTGGCTTGAAATGCTGCTCAGTGTTTGAGTGTTAATGTCTTGCTGGCACTTGTTATCAGCATATATACATATATATATATATATATATATATATATATATATATATATATATATATATATATATATATATATCAATGTTGAAACGCTCAAGCTTAAAATAAATAAATAAATAAAAATACCGTTACACTGTGTTTTTGTGACAGACACAGAGCAACACAGATGGATTAGATTCTCAGTTTGCAGGCCTGCAATACAACAAATGTGCACTGTCGTTACAGTAATGCACTGTTTATTTAAATTCCTAACCTTAATTAGGAACTGAGCCAATACTGATGCGATGAGACGACACTTTAGTGACCGTACAAAAGCTGACTGTCATCTGTACCTGGACACAAGCAGAACAAGTAAAGTGTTCACTTAAAATGTAAATAAATAAATGAATGAATGCATAAAACAGGCCCAGCCACTGACTCCAATAACCACTGACCTGAATTCAGAAATAAAATGAAAATATTGATGAAAAAAGCTCTGTCCCTTCTGTTATTGATATCCCTAAATAGTAATAAAAGATTGATAATAGAGCATCCTGAACGAACACAACTCAATAAACTAGCCTGACAATTTTCCATCATTCTGTTTCTCATTGTGCCTGGATGTTTCTGGGTCAGCTGGAACTCCCTGATAGTGATAAAACAGCAACTATATTTCTCTAACTTAAAATAAAAAAACATAAACCTGAGGAATTATCAATGTTTTATAAACATACACCCCACCTTCCTCTCTCAATGCTGTTTATCAACTTATCTGGGGGGGGGGGGGGGGGGGGTGAGAGAGCTGACAGTGCTTTACTGGATGAGGTAAGAAATAAAAAACAGTGGCTCTGGATTTTTCACCTCATTTTTTTGTGTGTTTCTATGGTTGCAGGGCGCTGAATTTTCCATAGGTGGAGAACAATAGTGAGGCCACGAGCACCAAAGTATTGTGTTGGGGCTCACGGGCGGGTGGACTCTGTCTTTGTTTATTGGTGTGGAATGTCCCAGGGGGCCAAGTCGGGCCAGGTCAGGGGGACGGCTCTGCTCCTCCACACTGGAACAGTCCCACCGCTTGCTTAGCGTGACGCGCTACATCCAGACGGTGAGGCAGGGTGGAGCGGGAAGGATGGCACAGGGGAGACCAGGTTAGACCCTGCTGCTGATTTTGGGGGGCTGTGGGAATCAACGTCATGAGCTCCCATGTGGGATTCTCCTGTGCGAAGGGCCCGAGCAGAACTGAGGGCGCCGGTGAGGAGAACGCCAATGGGAAGACCTACAGCCCCTGTTTAAAAGCGGTGAGGCAGAGGGTGAGGAGTGTCGACGCAGCGGGGGAGGGGAGGTCGGGCGGCGCGGAGCACCTGGAGAGACCTGCGCTGCCCGGGTGGAGGGCACACAGAAAGAGCCTCGGGAAGGAAAACAGAGGGAGGTGGAGGGAAGGCGACCGAGACACGGACGAAGAGCGGCTGAGCGCTGAACAAACAGCAGGCGCGGAGAGGACGAAACATAGGCTGAGAAAGACAGAGAGACCTGGGGAGGGGAGCCAGGCCCGGTACGGAAGAGGAGCCACTCAAAGTTCTGCTGCTATGGAAGCGGGAGACGACACATATGTGCAGCAGCTCCAGACCAGATCTCAAGGCAGCTCCTCCACCAGCAGCATCGGCTCAAACCCTCAACCTCCCTGGCTGGCGGCGGCTTCCGCGTCTACCGCTGCTGCTCACCTTCTTCCCACCCAAACCCGACCATCAGCTCCTCCATCTCCCAGAGCTCCACCCAGGACGTCCTGCAGGGACCTGCACCGCTGCACCGGCGCTTCAGCCAGGGAGCAAGACCCCTTCTGGGCCGAGGTGAGGGCCACGCTGGCGTCAGGAGCGTCAACTCCCGGCCGCCAGACGCTCGTCCCGTCTCTGACTGGCTCAGAGCTGGGAGAGGAGGAAGAGGAGGAGGAGGGGGAGGAAGATGGTGGAGAGGAAGGAGGCAGCGGTGCTGCGGCGGCGGTGATGAGTCAAAGAGCGGCCTCGGCAGCAGCGCAGGCCTGCTTTCCTCACGAGGAGGAGAGGAAGGCGGGCAGAAGGGAGAGGAACCGCATCAAGTACCTGAGGAGGAGGCAGAGGAGGCGGGAGAGGTGGAGGCAGAGCCAGCTGCAGGAGAGCAGGCAGGTGAGCGCTGGAGAGACTAAATAATGCTGCCGCTTTTGCTCTGATACTTCTGAGTGTGTGTGTCTGTGTGTGCTTGTGTGCGTGCACGCTCAGTGTGCGTGGTTCACCTCCACTCTCGACGGCACGATCAGCACCCAGCTCATCTCAACAGCCCATTGTCTGCGAGGTTTAAAGTAGGGTTACGTCTGAATCATGGGCGGCATGATGAGGCTCGGCTGGAGGGCCCTTCACCACCGACACCACAAAAGAAGACGTCCCGCCTGATTGGCGCGCGTTTATGGTTCGGAATTATTCCGACAGACTGGATGAAATCAGTCGCTTCGGGAGATGAAACGTCCACTTCCTGATTTTATGTAGATCTTTGATAAGTCGCTAAAAGGAAGACTGACCTCAAAACACACACACACTTAACTGCGTTACACTTACTGTTGCACGTACCGCAATGAGGAAGCGTCTATAAATACTTATTGAATTGCAAATTGAGCTACTTTAACCAAACATACAGTACATTAGTATTGCAACACACCAATGTGTGACTATAGCTAATGTGCTGCCATAGTAGCAGATAAATCAAATAACGTCCTTCGCCAGTAGCTAAAGCCATTATAACACTACTTCAGCAGTAGTTCATCACCAGGATGCCATGCAGGAGTAGTTCTAGGTACTTCCTTTTTTGTATTTGTCACAGTGTGCATGTAGTTGAACTCAGAAGTGTGTGAAAAGAAGTTTCTCCCCACTTCCTAAGCAAATGTGGCTAAAGTATAGCCAGCTAAATTTCACCCTGTAGAAGATCCTATAAATTTCATTTTCTGAAGCTGATGGTTGTTTTCTTGGTCAGAGTCAGATCTTAAAATCACCTTAAAGTTATGTTGCTGTGGTCAGAACAGCAGTGCTACTTTTGGCTAAGGCAAAAAAGTACCTGATCTCACTTCAGAATCAACTTTAAGAAATGGGCGCTGAAGTCTTCCTGGCCCATTTCCTCTGATTTTCTTGATACTTTCAGCCTGTGGCAGGCCTGAAGAGATGTATTAAATATAGAGAAATTTCCATACTCTCAGTGTGGGCAGCAACACATTCAGCAAACCAGTCAGTCAGTGTACTGACAGGCACTGTCAGCGTATGTCAGAATAAGCGCTGCTCTTCTGTCAAACTTTAAATATCCTCTTTTTGTGAGGGCCTCAATTTGTTTCAAAGTGATATATACTTTATAAAATAAACATAAAAAAAATGCCAGAATTATATACGTAGATATTTTTATGCATACAATACATTTAATACCTGAACTTAACTCTTAACCTTACTGCCAGCAAACTCTTTGACTTGAGAGGACAAGTTTGGTCATTGCCATCACATTGCACAGCATTTTCCACTCTGTCAATATTGTTGTTATGTTTTTTTGGGCGTCAATTCCGTGTAAAGCAAGGCTGTTTCTGTTTTATCAACATGCACAAATGCATTCTGTAAAGTAACCAAAACGGAAGTGTGTCGTCCCTGTGCACCGGACCCTCAGTGCCCACAATTGCTTGGCAGCTGTGCTGTGTGCTCTCATTTCTGCCTTAATGACACGCCATGGGAGGCGGTCCCTGGAGCTCCACCTGGGTGAGAGTGTGGTAATTACTCTGGAAGCATCCAGGGATCTCTCTCTCTCTCTCTCTCTCTCTCTCTCTCTCTCTCTCTCTCTCTCTCCCTCTCTCACTCTCCCTCTCACCCGATCCAATCCTTGGCTTGCAGGTCTGCTGAGGACATCAGGGACCTGAGCGCGACTCAGACCGTGTCACAAAAACCAAATATTTGTTTCATTGTCTCACATGACTTCTGCGCAGAACAGTGGGCAGTGGGGCTGTTGGCACCTGAATGCCGAGCAGTATGGTAACTTACAGAAAATGCGACACGGCAGGGGAGGCCGCATGCCGTGTAGCAATTCAGCTTCACATCCAATGTTGACAACAGATTGCTTTAAGCTGAAACGCCTGTTTTCCTTTGGGGTTATTGGATTTTGGAAGTGGAGTTCTGAAACATAAGGCTGCGTCAAATCTGCTGAAGTCACACCTGACACACTTGTCTCCTCACACATATGATTATGCTGCTAAGGTGGGTGTCAAAGGCATTATGAGAGGAGGATATTTTAAACGCAACCTCAGGAGGACTGCAGCAAAAGACATTTTCACCTCTATTTATGGAGAGTAGGTGCAAGGATACCTCGTCTGCATAGTGTAGGCAGACCTCCAAACTTTGTGTTTGCAATGTCTGGAGGTGTATTAATGTCAAGCATATCACTTAACAAAATTCTGTGTTTGACCATTATTCAATACTAATGTACAATTTTGTAAAATTTGCAAGACTTATAACAAGGGGCATCACACAGGGGCAAATAGTGAATGGTGAGAATGGTGATCAGCATGATTGTTCAGTGCGCACTTTATTTTTAATTGTCGGGAAAGCACAATAAGTTAAAGAGAAGGACGCAGATGTTGGAAGGGCCAGACAGGAGTTGGACCAAACCAAAGAGGAGATCTACAAATGTATTGAAAGAGGATGTGAAGTTAGTTGGCCTAAGAGAAAATGGTGCAGACAATAGAAAGAGGCAGGTGACTGAAGTAAACAGCCCAAAGGAGACACAACAAAACATTGCTAAAATAAATTGTATGTAATATGGAATATGGAAGATGTTATTTGGAGGTATCGTACATTTCTCTCCCTGTGGCTCATTTAGTCAACACAAGAGCTTCTGGAGGTTCTGTGCTGCAAATCTCCTCAACGAGTCAACATGGACAGTGTTTAAAAGGCAGAGTAGTGGTTTCCATGTGAGTTGGAATTGCCTCGAACAGGCTCTCCATTTCTCTTGTTTACACACTCACACGTGTGCATTCTGGCGAAGATGCACAACACACAATATACAGTGCCTTACAGTTCGTTGGACCCCTCCCACAGACGCTCAACCCTTGCCCGTTTTCCCCGCAGAGTTCACCGAGGAGCCCATCCAGCAGCGACAGCAGCGGCGACGATGAGGAAGTGGTGCCGTGGGACAGGGAAGGCTACATCTGCGCCGTGTGCCTGGACGTGTACTTCAGCCCGTACATGTGCCACCCCTGCAACCACATCTTCTGTGAACCCTGCCTGAGGACACTGGCTAAGAACAGCCCCGCCAACACGCCCTGCCCCCTCTGCAGAACCACCATCACGCACGTCTTTTTCCAGAAGGGTGAGCCGAGGACATCGCAATCATTTCAAAACGTCCGTCGGCTGCGGCGCGCTCGGCGTCCGAGGTTAACCCCGGCGGACCTGCGATGGGAAACGTCCTTGACAAAGTACCTACAGTGTAGCGGCAGATGTGTGCAAACGCAACATGGGTAAACGTTCGCTGTGTTGTGTGTGTCTGCTGGCTGCAGCACAGACATCTTGGCCGCAGATCGCTCAGAGGACCCAGCTGCAGATGTCCCTCAGGGACCACGGCAGACCTTTGGTTCAGTTCCGACCAGATGAGTCGCCCGCATGGAGAAAACGAAATCAAATGCAATCTAATGGGTTTTGTTTTGTTGCTCTCCAAATGAAAAATAAGGAGCACAGGCAGGGCAGTTTTTCTGATGACTGCAACGTTTTACCTATTTTTAAAACCAACGTCGGAAATGAAATGTTCTCACGAGACAATGTTACACAATGCGATTTTCATGATGGATTATGCATTTTTTACGTAACATGTCAGTGCGAAGTAATTGAATAGGATGTCGTCAGATTTCGGCAAAGTTATGAATGAGTAATGAGGTTCCATGAGTCACTTCGGCCTACTTACAAGTGTGTGTAAGAAGAAAATGAGCAGCGCTGTGGCCATAAAAGGCAGAGTGGCAGAGGGCTGCAGACACACTGAGGGCTCTTGTGAGTGATTAGGTGACAAGGATTTCAGATTAGATTCTTGTGGTGATTACCAAAGGCAAGGTCACACAGAAACGGAACAGGGAGAAAATGACGCTGCGTCCAGTGCTTTCTGCTAAACAATCAAAATCAAACATCACCAGTTAAAATCTGGAGGCGTGGACAAGATGCAGACACTGGATAATATTCTGCTGTTTTCTCTTCCTCGTCTCCCGACAGAACTGAACCAAACCACGAGGACATTTTTCCCCAAGGAATACCTTTCGAGGAAACAAACCTTCCAGAAAGCGAGCTGTGCCAAGTGGCCTCTGCCGAGCTGCCGGAGGCTCTTCCACATCTTTGGCAGTAAGTTAGATTAGAGAGGCAACGAGATTGGTCAGTGTTGGTCACGTTGAAGCGGAAGCCGAATACATTTCTACTGTGATTGCTGTTTTTGTGAATTGTTAACAACATGTTTAAATTCAAAATAAGTCTTAAGGACATAGCCGTGTTATCATCTACACACGCTATCGTGGAAGGCCCACGGAGTCCACTTTTGTTTTATACTGCAGGTACTGGGTCAATGCCCAGTTAGGTCACTCCAAAAACTGCAGCCTCAAGGGGGCGCTCCTTAAGTCTCCCCCTTTGTTGGTTCCACTGACTGTACATAAAGACGGATGGAGTCGTGGTGTCAGCCGTTGTTTGGCCAATGCATGTTTTAGTTGCACAATCAGCACCACCTTGAACTTCCAATTTGCTTTGAATCCGGAAGATTCCGTATTTGGATGCGTGGGTGGTACTGGAGGAGAGCGATGATTGGAGCATGAGTGAAGCGGGTGCAACAATGCCCGCACAAACGCCGCTAAGCTGACTACAGCTGGCTACTAAAACATAGCCAGCTGCAGTCACTGTCATTATTACTCAAAATTACACCAAATCAGACAAAATTAACATTACAGCCTATTGGATAACTTTTTTTTTTAACTTGTGATTAAGACAACAAAAAAATGTAACCAGTTCAGAAAAGTATGCATTGATCTCGTATTGACAGCCAGTCATTTCTAGTCTTTTTGCAACTGTTTTTGGCAGATCCTGCTGACCAAACGAAAGAATGTAGTTCTTTGGCCCATCAACGTTGGCCTCCTTTTTAAACCCCGTCCATCTTTATATACAATCAGTGGTTCGGTCTCAAACCGGTTAAGTCAAGGGTTGTCAGGAAGCGAATCTAATATTAATATCTATGCCACATTAAACATGCAAATCAATTTGCTTTGCTGAACCCTGGAGGGAAGAGCCAAAAGTATTAGATTTTGGTCGACACCACGAGTTAACTATCTTGGATATCCACCCAATCCAGGCTTCCAGAGGCCGTCCACAGCCATCAGCAGGCGCCAGTACCCTCACGGAGGTGGTTACCGTCTGGACACCATGGACTTCCAGGACGACTCTCAGGGCTGGCGATTTGACATGGACATGGTCATCATTTACATCTACTCAGTCAACTGGATCATTGGCTTCTTCATCTTCTGCCTGCTTTGCTACCTCTTCTTCCCTTCTTTTTGATAGTCCGCAGGCGTAAACTTGCAAGACATTGCATGACTGTTGATGACGTTTATGATAAATATATGTACACCATTTTAAGCATGAGGGGGTTCCAAGAGCAGCAGAGCATAACAGCAGTGAGTCTCCAGTACATTTTGAGCTGCGTGGCACTGAATAAGTGATCTCTCATTAATAAGTGATTGGGAGAGAAAAATGTTGGGCGTTGAGGGACTCTAATGTTCTCCACACATTACATGTGTGACATTGCTAGCACTACATGTTGTGTAAGAACTGAAAACAAGCTCCTTTATAATTCGGTGCAGAAAAGCTGAAGTCTTTCTCAGACGATGGTTGCTAGCTTTTTGTTTTGTACATCATGATTAAATCAAATGAAAGATCATTTCATTGTTTTTGCCATTTTTTTTTTTTTTTTGCTTCAGTTTACCAACCAGCACCACGACTCCAGCATAACATAAGTTGGAGCAGCTTCCTTCAAGGAATTGCTCCAGGTCTTGGTGTTATTTCTTCACATGATTTTGGTAGATTTTTGCATCCTCACACATCCAATATGAAATGACAGTGTTGTGAGCAAGAACACAACCTTAGCAGTTGACATGCCCAAACCATTTGTTGGACTATACGATACGATACTATACTACTTCCATGTAAGACTTCACGTCACATCACCCTTCATTACTATCGTTTTTCTTCTTCCAGTCAAATCGTCAGATGCAATGCAGCCATTTTTCGCATCAACCGCTTTAAAGATTTTCAGGTTTCAGATTTACTAAAGAAGTACGGTGCCAACTCAGCGCCCAGGTGTGGACGTGCACTGGATTTGATTGATTTTCTCCTAAATGATGAAAATAAATTATGCTGTTATGCACATGAAGTTGGTATATTCTTATTTTCGACGCAACCATCTGTTAATTTCCATATTTAAATACACTATGAATCACTTTTGACGAGGTGCAGTGATTACATAATGTGATCTAATTACCCAGGTAAAACTAAATAATACAACAAGTTGTTAGGCGCGATGAAAAAGACAGATTTGAATAAAACAACTATGATCAACAGTTAAGTTGAGGGAGCTGAGAAAGAGTTGAGACGGTGAGATTTATATGGAAGTCAATTAAATATTTAAACTAATCCAAGATAGTCAGGAAGGATGAGTCCAGAGGATGAGTCCAGAAACTTGTACCATGACAAATATCTGCACATGTATCTATTCTGGGATGTCGCTGGTGCACAATTGATTAATACCATCATCTGCAAAAGACATGTCAAACACGCCAGACGATAGTTTAGAAGCGCTTGTGTCAAATCAAGGTGCAGTGAAGACTTGAATCAAAGTCTTTTTTTTTTTTTTAAGAGCTTTATTAAATTAACTGTACTGCACTGGGGCCAATATTGGAGGGGCGGGTAGAAGGTGGGCGGGGGGCATCTCTTTGTGAGGGAGCTGCGTCGCCCGCCGCAGAGCACGCCAGGCCTGCAGCGTCTTCTGCTGCCTCTCCAAGGTTAGAGAAAAGGCCCGGCCGACGGGCTGCGAGCGCGGGGAGGAACCGCACGCCGGGAGCCGAGCTGAAAGCAGGGGCGCTTCAAAGTCCTCTCAGATTTTCTCCGCAGCTTCTCCAGGTGTCGGCTGCGCGCCGCGAGATTGTCGGCAAGGACAATGGCTGCGTGATTAGAGGTTGCGCAGCTGTAAGGAGGGGGGGGGGGGGAGACGAGGGGGGGGGGGGGGATCGGGGGGGGGGAGAGAGAGATCGTTATCGTCTGTCTTATTGGTGCTTAATGGAAACGCGTAATCATAAGAAATGGTTGCATATGGAGAGCATCCGTGAGTGCGACCGTCTCCTTCCGACATCGGTGCGTCAGAGGAGACACCTCAGCTCAGCTGGACTCCGGCTTTGGGCGTGAAGTGTGCGCCGTGTGCTGCTTGGAGTGAAGGTGACTTGCGCCCCGTCGCAGTCGAGGCAATGCGGAGAGGAGTCGCAGGCGCTCATCCGGTACTTTTCCTGCGCTCTGAGCCTCGTCTGGGATTATATCCGCTCCGTCTCCGACACTAGAGGGGAGGAACCCGGGAGAGATAGGCAGAGCAATCTCGGGAAATCGGCTTTCAAGCCTGCCAGCAGTTGGCGAAGGTGAATTTGAGCGTAAACTGAAGAGGAGGTGGTGGTGGTGGCGGCGGCGGCGGCGGTGGGGGGGAGAGAATACGGCAAACAGTGGTACAGGCGCAGGTCGGCGGGGCAGGAAGCGAGGGAAAGTGGCGGAGTTTTGAGGGGGTGTACAGGGCAGAGAACCGTTCCGTGTTAGGGCTGTTTTATTGGTGGATGTGTATGCATGAGTTCTGCATCGAATGGGCGCAAAAACCGCCCCAGATCCTCCGGGAATATCTTCCAGATCGGCAAGCCTCCTTACCGAGAGCCACAGAGGAGGGAGAGCACCGAGAGCACCCGCAAAGCCCAGCGCGCGGTGGCCGACTGCAGAATGGTAGGTTTGCGACACGTCAGTGGTGCCTGCATGGTGCCTCTCTGTTCTAATCCCAAACTGCCTTTGTTCCAGGACAATTCGCTACCCTCCGTTGCATGAATGATGCACACGCGACAGCTGTTAATAGGTGCAGAATAAGACTATAACCCGGTCCGGGAGACCTAAAAATAGCTGCATGCATTTGCATCGCTTTGTCGGCAGCCAAGCTAAACAGATCACCTCCACAGTGCAAATTGGCAGCGCGGTGTTTTGAGCGCTCGGAGCGTTGAAATAACAAAGGGGGGGATAAAAGCTGCCGGGCTCCTCGCGGGAGTGCTCGCATTTATTAGAATTATCCGTGGAGGTTCTTGATCGTTGCAGCCGAGGCGCCGTGTTTTGACAAATGCGGGCTGGGATGATCATTTTGTGCAGCCTGCGCCAGCCTTTCATACATCAGCACGTCATGGAGCCCGGCTGGTCGCACGGAAAACACAAGCAAGGTGCAGGAGTTTCCTGAAATCAACGCTGTAAAGCTTCCCTCCCTCACCCAGAGGAAGGAAAAAAAAAAAACTTAAAATATTTCAATCCTGACGACACAAATGCATCACCAGACGTTCACTTGTTGATTAATCACGTTCCACAGTGAACCCAATCTTTTATTATTATTATTATTATTATTATTATTATTATTATTATTATTATTATTATTGTTGTTGTTGTTGTTGTTGTTGTTGTTGTTGTTGTTGTTGTTGTTGTTGTACCGCTTATCAGTATTTCCCTCTTGGCTGTCATGCCAGGAGTACAGGCTGCTCTTCTCCAGGAAGTCAACTAACTTGGATGTGCGTGTCTTTCCCGTCTTGACACAGATCGTGCAAGAATTCAACACACTCGTGGCTCTGTACCGTGAGTTGGTCATCTCCATCGGGGAAATCACTGTGGACTGTCCCTCCCTACGAGCCGAGATGCTGAAGACCCGAACCAAAGGCTGCGAGATGGCGCGAGCGGCGCACCACAGCCTCTCGCTGATCTCGGGGTGAGTTGGCACAAGCGCTGTCCGTGGTGCTGAAAAACACTCGGTGGCTCCAAAACGGGGGGGGCGAAGCGGGCCGAGCGGGGGCGCTCTGCCGACATGCAACAGCGCTGCGCCCCAAGTTGTGAAGCGCTTAAATTTGTCGCTCATTTGCATAAGCGGTATTCTCGCTCCCCTTCCCTCCCCCAAAAATAGGCACTTAATCCTCACGCTTCTGTAAAGGAAATCAGGCAAGTGTTGCCCCCGTTTGGGTGAAAACAGTGAACATGAGGAGTTGAGTTTAGACAGAGTGAGAGAGGCACAACACAGAACACCAGATCAGCTTTTAAAAACCACCGCGTCTCTAATTGCTGCGCAGTGTAACTGGCCCCTTCCTGTCAGGCCGCGTCTAAAGCGGTAATGCACGGGGTGAAAAGCCTCCCAGGACGAGTATCCGAGAATAATGTCATTAATGTGGAGGCCGAGACTATTGTATTCCTGTTTCTGGATGAAAAATATAAAGGGCTGCCTGACAAGTGAGGGTCAAGATGGTGAGCAGAAGCAGATGAGAGTGTTTATCTATGAAAACAGAAAAAGAAAGAAAAAAAAACCACACAATTAACGCTGCAAGCAGCGTTCAAGGGACTGAGCCTGCTGCGGCCCATCGACACCCTCCAACGCCTACTGATGCCTGCTGATGCCTGCGTCGGCAGGGGTCAGTGGTAAAACAGTGATACGGATCTGGGTGGCTGCCTTTGTTTTTGTAGGTGGTGCTGCAGAGCCAAATGCGTTCATTCCACGTTTGTTAAATGTTTCACCAGCCTGGACCCGTGTGGCAAATTTGATGAGTTTTGAAGCATGTTTAGTGGGTGAAATATGTCCTCAAAGAGGTGTCATTCATCATATGTAGACGCAAATTACGCAAAATGTGCACTTCCTGTTTGTTTTCAGTGGTTGTTGTCATGTGTGAATTGTAGGCCTTGATGAGACAAGTCATGAGTTTTGGTATGATGACTCTACGACCTTCCTAATGGCCATGGCAGCCATTTATGCGTGTGTTGCAGGCAGGACCTGCAGCTGCTGCACCACTGCGGATCAATAACAGAGGCCAGCGATTACTTTCGTTTTGAAATCTGGGAACTAACAGGGCCATTTCTCTATGTGGGTTTTTTTGTTTTGTTTTTTTCCGTTGCCAAACAAAAAAAACAACAGCCCAAATCTTACCAAAATTACCATCCTATGATAGTTTAGCATGACATGGAGTGGTAGAATGCATACTCTCAACATGTCAGAAACTCAACATACTACAGTACGAAGAGCGTTTGAAATGTAGGCCTTGATGAGACCGACATGTGGGTTTTTGTTCTATGTCTCTATGACCTTCCCACTGTGTGCTAATGCCATTTAAGTGTTTTTGGTGTCTGTAGGGGACGCGAGAGAGCAAACTTTTGCAATTTTCTATGCATTTTATGAAAACTCTTACTAGTTGTGACGTTCTAGTCAAATTTTGGCGAGATTTGTTCAGGGGGTCAGAAACAGTCGGCAGAACTTTATTCAGACGTACGAAACATTACATTTTCAATTGAGGTCTTTGCCCTGCAATGGCCTGATCTCTTCCAGAGCCGGTCTATCACTGGGGCACAGTCCCTAATTGCTTTGTCAAAATTTCAAGTTGGGTCACTGCTTGGAAACAGCAGCATCATGTCAGGTGACTTTTTACAACGTTCCCCAGATGCCAGCTGATTTGGACAGTCAGCTGAGCAGACTGAAGCTGTTGTTGTGATATCTTATAGATGTTTGGACTAGAAATGTCAGTGCCATCACGGCATCATGAGTTACTTCGTCTCTCTTTTTTTTTTTTTTTTTCTTCGAGGTTCAAACGCATCTGCCGTTCTGCGCTTCGGCCGTTTTTTTTCAGCGTGTCACATTATTTCAGGAGCGCTAGATGATGAAACTATTTTCGGAAATGTAAAAATAGCATGACACTGCGAGGTGGTCAGCCGGAGATGCTTTAATGCTATGTGAAGAGGTGTATATCACCTGTGTTGAACAGTTTGTCTCATTTTCAGTACCACATTTAAAAAAAATAATAATAAACTGCAGACAGATAGTTCAAAAGGTGGTCAGTGCTGATGCTTGTTGTCGCAAAGCTAGACCCCTTCACACTCAGCGCTGTTTCCTTCTGCTGCTTCAGAAATGGAGGTAAAGTTCCAGCTGCAGCTCTTAGTTATCCATTTTAGCAGCATTGTCCTAAATTTGAGCCCTTCCTGTGGTACCTTCTCTGCGGCTCCTCCTGCTCCAAATTAGCTTGAATTAGACAACACCTGTTTGCACCTATTTAATCAAGAGAGTAGAGGTGCGCTGGCTGCGGCTGGAGCGTGATTGGCATGGGAAGCGTTTGCACCAGGTGCAAGTTTCACGCCTCTCAAGCTCCGCCACCTTCCAATGTGATATTGCGCCAAGCAAACGTCAGCCGTTGCCGCGGGTTCACCTTGAGTGCCAGGTGCACCGCCTAAGGTCATGAGGCGGCGGCGCCGATTGGTCAGAGCCAGCCATCGGTCATCAAAGTGCATTTAAAGAGCAAAGCAGGCTGGAGAAGTTTGAACTTCTCCCCTGAAGTTTTAATACTGAGTAAAATGACAACACGGACATGCTGCCGATTGCAGGATGCATATGTATTTTGGTGGCGGAGCCTCTGAACTGAACTAATGCAGGAGCTGCTGACTGATGGGAAGAAAGAGGGAGGAAAACACAACATCCATCATGAGCTTCACACTGATTTTATGTCTCCTCTAAAATCAGCAATTGATTATTTTACAGCACAACCGTGGAAAAAAAAGATGTGTTTTCACGTGCTGGCAAATCTGCTTCATATCACTATGCTTTTATTAGAGACAGACTTTTTTGTCCTGACCTTGGCTCTCCAGTGTATTTCTACAGAGGGTCAGAACTGACAAACCGGAATACTCCAGGAAGAGCTTCTTGCATCTTTCTGTATCCCTTGTAGGCCCTGCAACATTTTCATAACGGCTGATTTACGTTTGGTTATCTTGCTTGCAGTCTTCAGCTGAACAGCTGGACACTAGGCCAGGAACGATGTCCATTTAATCCACGTAGTATTACGTATTTACGGGAATCTTTCAACACTTTGAAGGCCAGCGCAACACGCAGAGATTTTGTACACGTCTGTAAATGTTCCTCACGCTGCGTGTAACCTGAAGAACTTCCTGCTGTGCGACGTTGCAGGCCCGAGGACGGCGAGATCCACCCGGAGATCTGCAGGCTCTTCATCCAGCTGCAGTGCTGCCTGGAGATGTACATCACTGAGATGCTCAAGTCTGTCTGCTTGCTGGGATCCCTGCAGCTCCACAGGAAAGGTGAGCACTTGAAAAGAAAAGACTTTCGTTTCAGTGTGTGTGTGTCTGTGTCTGTCAAATACAGTCAGTCGTTCAGAGGTTTGTTTGTTGTTTTCAAGCCGGCTGTTGTGACACGTGTGTTTGAAGCTCGGCTCTGCCTTCGTGCCTCAGGTAAAGACTCGTGCGCTCCCGCCGGAGCTGACAGTAAGATAGAGGACAGCTCAGACATCCCCATCCTGGAGGACACCTCTTCCTCTCACACTGACTGTCCTCAGCTCTGCTGGCTGGTGGCCACCGACATAGAGAACATAGAGAAGTAAGTGGACGCGGGAGGAATGTGTCTTGTGGTTTAGACAAAGCGCTGAACTCCAGTAGAATAGCGCTTGTTCTGGAATGTTTCTATTCTGTTTTGTTACTTTAAATGTAATCATTTCTACCAGTTATGCGGAAATAATTCATGTAACATCGTATACAAGATCGCCTTGTATACTTGGAGACTTTTGTGGCTGCTTAAAAAATTGAAATCTTTGCAATTTACTGGCACTATGCTACAGTGATTGTAAACTACTGACTTTGAAATGGGTTGCAAAATGTCTTCACAATAGCAAAACCAGTCCAGTTGACTTTAACTTAGCCTTCAAGAACTACTGACCAACCAAGCAACGGAAGTTTGCCGTTGTTCTCTGTGAGCCCGGAAACTTGGGATCCTTTTCTTTCTGTGGCCAAACGGTGCATGACTTCAACTTGCAAGCTCTACTGACCAGAACTGCACTGAAACTTAACTGTGTTTTTTTTTTTTTTTTTTTTCCAGGGATATGAGGGAGATGAAAAACCTTCTCAGTAAACTCAGGGAGACAATGCCTTTACCATTGAAGAACCAAGGTGAGGAGGAAGCCACATACACATACACACACCACCTTCACCCCACAAGATTGTTGGCGCTACCTCAGTAAAATACGAAGTAGATGGCGCAGATCTTTACAGCTCAGATGTTGAACGCTGCTCTGTTCTTGACTTGTGCCCAGATGACAGCAGTCTGCTGAACCTGACTCCCTACCCACTGGTCCGACAAAGAAAGAGGCGGTTCTTCGGGCTCTGTTGCCTGGTCAACAGCTAAGGGCCCCGCCTTCGTGGGTAGGAGGCGGCAACAAAGACACCATTACCCACTGTCCTTCACCACTCGTGTCTCCCGCCAATCGATTACTGCCATTTTCCAATAAATTGTCTCTTTCTGTCCTTTTTTTCTTTCTAAAGGGATTCCCATTTTCTAATTTTATTTTGTAATATTAAGAAGAATTCTAACTGCAATGTAATTTAAAAAAAGAAGAAGAAGAAGAAGAAGAGAGAAAATAGTCATGAGCATATATTTTAAGGTATTTTGCAATCAATTTTCCCTTTTTGGTAATGAAGTCAGCTATCCACCTGTCAAATGTAGAAAAGACTGAGAGCTTGTTTAAAACAAGGTTGGTGTTTTGTTACCTCCGTGAATCTTAATTAATGAAACAAGGATTCATGTTTTAAAAAGGGAATCTATTTGTCTGTTTCTGTCAAGATTAATGTAATAACTTCTGACAAGGTGCCATCCAAACACTCGCAGGTGACACTTTTGTCGTTCGATGCCCAGGTTTGTGCAAAGTTGGTCTGTTGTGTACTCCAGTCTCCATTTTTCTGTTCCCTGTCGGTTTATTTCCTCTTGACGTACTTAATTTAGTCTTCCACAAACCAAGAACCTGTACACAACTTTAACTTTCAAAGTGGAATACAGTACTCTAGAAAATAAAAAATACTTATTTGCACACAATAGCTATTCAGAAATTGAGACATTAGACTTGTATATACACATACTCCTAATGCAATGGTCTCTGGATTACTTTCAGTGGAAAGAGCTGGTCAGAAATCAGTTGGTTGGTATATAAAGCCGATCTCATTCTGTGGCAGTCAGTGCAGACAGCGGGTCGGCAGCATGGGGCTTGCTTATTATTGATAGTGATCAATGTTTAGGGCACAGTGACGGTACAGTAGTCAAAGCTGATAAAAGTCATTTTACATTGTTAATAAATCTTTTGTTATTGAAACTTAGCCGTTTTCCTGTCGTTTTTAAAATGTCCACTAGATGGAGACAAACGTGTTTTCCTGCAGCGAGCTCCCACTGTGATCATATCTGGTTCTCACCGGGTTCAGGGACCAGTTTGAAACATTTTACATCAATGGAATGTAACATGGCAGATGCGTGTGTATGTTTTCAGTGAGATAAAGTCTCAAAAAGTAAACTGTTTCTGAAGTTCCAAACCCAGCTGTAAAAGCAGTCCCATCTCTTTGTTCTTGTTCAGACTTTTGTAAACGTTTTTTTCCCCCCTTAAGTTAATTATTACATTACATTTATTGATTCCTTTGTTTGGTCGGAAGGGATGTTTACCACTCGATCAGATTTCTGTGGCTTCCCAGCAGTTTATCTTTTCTCGTAAAATATTTTGGGAGAAAAGGGAGGACAGGGAGGCCTAGAGACAGCGAATCAGGAAAAACAATCTTCTGTTTATATTTAAAAAGGTTTGCAGACGAGAGCAGACACATGGAAGTAAAGCCAGATTCCTTTGTGTGCTTCAGCTGCTGACAGAAAACAGAACACCTCTTGCAGGACATGAAGATGGAAAGCAAAAAACTAGCTGTGCCAAGAAGCACATTTTTATCAGACGGGGCGCTGAATGTCGAAAGCCAACATTTTGAATAAAGTGCTGGCCTCTGAACTTTTGTTTCATTGGGATCTTAACTCTGTTTAACCAACTGCAAGATTTCAACAACTCATCAAAACCATAAGAAACAACTGTTCCCCCTCCTGTTCAGACTTTAGTAGAGGTTCATCACTTGGGCAATATGCTGAATTGAAAAGCCGACACAGTATTGTGAACACGTTCACGTGAGTCTTGGTGCATCCGCGAGACCTCGGTTTAGTGTCTCCTTTCAGAGACAGGCCTCTCACTGCGTGACACAAACGCAGACACACGGTGAGAGGGCGGCGAGCCAGAGGCAGGAATAAACTGTCAGCAAGGGGTGAGCCTGGCAGGGCGAGCGCCTGTCTGCTCCACAGATCGCAGGGAGCCTTTCCCAGGTGGATGGTACCAGGAACATTTTCAAAAACAGACACATTCCTGCAAACGTCCAGGCTGGAAGCTGTTTATTTCTGATACTTTATAAAATTTCACAGCATGCAAGCGGAGCATTGTACATGAACGGCGAGTGTTACTAGAGTACAGTGAGCATGGCTACAGAAGAGTGACGTGACAATAGTGTTCCACTCAGCCCGTACAGGGCAGAATACCGACAAGAGACACTGTCTCTCCTCTGCAGCGCCTCAGCCCCGCTTCACATTCACTCATGGTCTGTCTCTCGGCGGTCTCGTCCTCGCCCACACGGACGCACACTTGAATTCCTGCGTTCAAGCAAGACGCAGAGGCCTCACAGCGACACTGGTTGGTTTCAGCTACATGGGATAAAAAGAAGAAGAAGAAGAAGAAGAAGAAGAAGAAGTCAGCTAATGAGATGTTGCAGGCGTGCAGCGCCAGTTGGTCACCCTGAGCCGCCGTACCGTCGCAGGACTCCCACATGTGGCAGCCGGTGCAGCCCGTGGTGTTGGCGCGCGCGGGCCACTCGCAGTCGCCGTCCTCCGTGATGTTGTAGCTCTTGCCAATGCACTGCAGCGCGTGCAACTGGCACACGCTCAAAAGCACGGACCTCGCGGTCGTAACGGAGGTGGCGCACAGATTCAGAGACGATCTGGTGAGGGAGACACAAGTGAAAGGCAATCACACTCGGTGGCGCTCCAGTCGCACCCCCCCCCCCCAAAAAAAAAACAACGATTCTTAGCAGCACCTGCACTCAAAAGGCATTTTGCAAACACATTTTCCCCTGGCAGACTTCTCCCAGGGTTTGCACTGCACCACCGGATGGACCTGCGGTTTTGCCACTGTGGGATGAGAGCCAATATTAATGCACGACAGGATAAAACACAGCGCATTGAAAGCATCGTTGGAACACGAAGGGGTCCACGATAAAAGTTGCAAAGCCACCTGTGACGCATCTGACGTTGGCCGGGTCAGGTGAGAACTCCTGGCTGGGGTTACAGCTGACCTCTTCCACGCCATCCAGCTGTTTACCCTCCGGACAGGACAAGGTGACGGCCTGACCAATGTGATAGTTCTCCTGCACTGGATTGGCTATGACGTCTTCGGAGAGGGACCCCAGCGTGCACCCCTGCACTGTTGGAACACCAGGCAGAGTCACTGCGTTTACATGCAGAGCTTAATCGGACTGAGCTCATGATTCGGTTATCTCGTCGAATCGGACTTCTCCTCTTCGTGCCCGTATACATGCAGCTGTGAAAATCGAATTATTGTCGGGGACGCGTCCTCCTCCCCCACACTAGGTGGCGATATGAGTCTTTTCAGCGCCTTTAACTTCCGCGTAACCTCGTTTCGTCGCACAATAACAACGCCGGTGTAATGTGCGCGCTGGTCTTCAATTCATTCGAATTTCCTCACCGAACAGCTGCAGGTGTGCTTCGCCACCGTCAGTCAGCGGATTGGCCAGAAATTCACAAACCTTTTTTTTTTTTTTTTTTTTTTTTACACTCGAAGCCCACATCTACTACAGCGAATATACTCTTGCACGCGAGCACCATCTATCAGCTGTCTACCTTTATGAGCTACCGAGACCCTGTGTGTGCGTGTTTAGCGCCGATGTGCAGGGAAAGGTTCAGACACGGTAAGAAGTTCCTACCCGTGCACAGTCCAGGCCCGCTGGACCAGGTTTGGCCGGCTTGGCACTCCAACATGCTTGGACCCACGAGGTGGAAACCAACGGTGCAGGAGTACTCAACCCTGCTACCCTCCAGGTAAATATCCTGCGGCTCCTGCGAAGAGCAGAGACCCTCATCTAGCCTCAGCTTGAAGATATCATTTGGGGGGGTTGAAGATATCAATTTTATTTGCTCTCCTCCTCCTTACTCACCAGGAAATAGCCATTGACCAGAGCGGGAGGCGTTGCACACTTTGCTCTTGCTGGAAGAGTTTGGTCAAAGCACTGAGGCTCCATTGTTCTGCCACAAACAAAAACACACACACACACACACACACACACACACACACACACACACACACACACACAAAGTGCTGCGGACTCACGTTCATCACTCACTGTGTGGTATTTATATCCAGTGTTGCCAACCACGTGCTGGCACTGACCTGAGGTAGAGCAGCTCTTCATCTTCACAGTCGGACGTCTCCATGGACTCCCCTGTGCAGCCCTGGCCTCCATTCTGAGGGGCAGGATTAGAGCAGGAACGAGACCTGGAACTCCTGGAAGCGGAGCACGAGGACCAGGAGGACCAGCAGGACCAGCTACCATGAATTACTCCTGTGGGGTAGAGGAGACATGTGCTTGTTTAACGGTTATTCACGTACTTTATTTTAACTGATGCAAAATAGAATTGAGGGAAGATAGGATTGGGATCTTTCAATCGTGTTGCAAAAACAGAACAAAAAAAAAAGTTTGTTCTTATCAATCTGTCAATCAAATACATTTAATTTGTGTAGCCCAGATTCACCAGAGGCAATTTTTACATTCTCTCCCAACGACTCTCTCCTCTCCTAGACGTGCAATGGGCATCACACATATACACATGTACACAAGAGCAAGGCAGAGATGACTGGTGCGTACAATAAAGAACATTGCTAATGTGTGAGTGCAGAAGGGTGCGAGGAAAGAGAGGGAGGCGCGCGATCACGAAGAGCCAGTGTTTTCAGTTTGTCCAGGGACAAGGCAGAGGGAAGCGGATGCCAACGATGAGGCTCCATCTTCGCTGAGTGGCAGGTGACACTTTGTTACAGGTGAGATCCAAGTGCGGTTGACACTAATAAGAACCACGGGGTAAATGTGAGATGGTGAAAATTGAGGAAAGACATATTCACAACCTACTTCCCAGAACATTCACAGTAAACCAGTTAAGCTGTGAAACGTGGTTCTTACCGTGAACACGTTTTTTTGTTAGAGTGCAAACCCCTCCCCCCCACCAACCCTTCTTAAAAAGTGTTGTTTTTGTTTGTGTTGGCAAGACATAAAAAAAAAAACCCACAACCCCGAGAGGAAAGGCTGGCACGCACCTGGCTGACCCTCCGCCTCGGCTCCCTGCTCGCACCCCAGCCCTAATGTGCCAAGCTTGCAGATGCATTTGCATTCATCTCCGTCCATGACAGCCAGGCCATTGTTTGCGCAGGGCCGGCAGTGGCAGGAGTCGCTCTCTGACAGGTACTGCTCTATGGCCCGGCGGAGGTAGACCTTCTTCATCCCGGCGCACTGAACCTCTTTCACCAGCTCGGACAGCGGCCGCAGCTGACGGACGGAGAGAACGAGAAAAGGATGAGTTTGGAAACGGAGCAGAGGTGGGTCCTTTGTTTTTCTTCTGGTCTCTTCAACGTGAATGCCATATTGAAAGCGTTTAAACGTCCAAAGAGTTGCAGTTTCATTTACCGTTTGCTTTATAACGTTCGGAAAGGATCGAATGGAGTCTGCCCAGTTTGAGTACATTTCCCAGTTCTTGTCTGGCTTGTCGAGGTCCATGACCTTCAGCGCCTCAGTGTGTTGAGCGCTGCCGCCCTCCACATCAACACGTTTCACTTTATTACGGTTGGAAAATCCTATTTTGAAAGGTGTTTTTTTTTTTAGAAAAGAGGGATCGCAAGAGTTAGAACGTGGTAAGTATAGATATTATTTATTATTATTATTATCATTTGTTTTTGTTTTTTTACACACTGCGCAGAATTTGTTGAAATGACAGCAAAAACCTTACCGCTTGGCCGTTGGCGGGAACTGTGATTTTTCTTGCATTTAACAATAGTGAGGGGGAAGAAAAGGATCCAGCGTTTGGTCCTGTCACACTCCTCAAAGCGACTGCTTTCAACCACTTGGTGGAAAAAGGAGAAAAAAAGAAGGGAAAAACAGGCAAGATGCTGCCTTAGCAAATATAGATGTGTGTCACTCGTAGCAACGCATTGATTTGAAAGATTGTACAAATAGAAATACACACAACTCCACAAAATATCACAGATAATACTTGTTCACGCTCACTCATGTATGTTTGAGTTTCTTCGTCGATCCTGGCCACCGCACTGAAGGAGCCTCCAAGGCTCCCCGCAGCCCGGTAGTGTGTTCCGAACCTTTCCAAAACCTTCCTGTAGGCGGCGTAGTCGTACACCGCAGGTAGTTTGGCCAGCGCCTTCCAAAACTCTTCAGATATGGGGAGGTACCGAGGAGAGTTGCTCTGGAACTGACCCAGCTCTATGTTGCTCTTCAAAACTATAAGTCTCTGATACTGCAAACCGAATGAAAAAAATCACATCATGTTTGATGTCCCGTTATTTTTCTGTGGGAGTATAGTAGATTACTGAGAGCTGAACTCA